>NC_077233.1:96798142-96985642 GCF_027887165.1 Monodelphis domestica
TTAGATCATTGGAGTTAAATGACTTGCTTGGGAAAGCACAGCTAGGAAGTGTCTGAGGCTAGATTTGAACCTAAGACTTCCTCTCTCTAAGCCTGACTCTCAATTCACTGAGTCACCTTCCTGCCCCTGTATTTATTTTTTATATATCTTATATAGGGGAGACCCCATGGTAAAGTGTGCAGGAAACTGGTCTTCAAAAGCAGGAAGACCTAAATTCAAGCCCCATCTCTTAAGAGGCATGTTTGACCCTAGGCAAGTCACTTCATCTTTTTGAGTCTTCATTTATGTTTGTCACTTTTTTTTTTTTTTGCATAAGAGAGTTATAGGGCAGACATTGGAAATAGGAAAACCTGGGTGACTTTCACTCCAAGTTTGAGAAATAGAACCTCAATCACATAGGGGTCCTCTCCTACAGCTGACCAATGTTCCTATCAACCCATTAAAATGATAAGCTGTTAAATGGATGCTAATGTGTTTTGGTAGATGGAATTTCATTATTAGGAATTATTTACACTAATGAAGGGGCAGCTAGATAGCACAGTGGATAGAGAGCCAGGTCTGTAGTCAGGAACACTTCAAATCCTATCTCAGAAACTTTCTAACTATGTGACCCTGGGCAAGTCATTTAACTGTGTTTGCCTCAGTTTCCTCATCTATGAAATGATCTGGAGAAGGAACTGGCAAACCATTCTAGTATCTTTGCCAAGAAAACCCCAAATGGAGCCACCAAGAGTTGGACATGACTAAAAACAGATAGAAGAAAAACACCAATAAAACCACAATCTAGTCTTTTATATATTCTTTTATTTGTGCATATCTCCCTTGATAGAATGTAAGCTCTTTGAAGGTAGGCACTCTTTGTTTTTGTCTTTATATCTCCAGCTACTAGCAGTACCTAGAACATGGTAGCTCATTAATGAATGCTCATTAATTGATGGTCTGGGGCATCTCTAAGAAGTGTGATGAGTTAGGGACCATGTGTATCCAAAGAGCCAAAAACAACACACAGCACGTGCAACAGGATAGGAAGATTCCACTGTCTTGCTAGTCTTTAATTGCAGTGTGGTTTCCATTAAGGAAAGGGGCCTAATGCTCATAAACCTAAGGATATCCTTAGTGCTCATGAGTTATAGAACAGACCATCTATTAAGCCAGCTTATTGTATTTTTGGTTTTCCAAAGTCTGTCTGACTTTTTCTCCTTCCTTCCTTCCTTCCTTCCTTCCTTCCTTCCTTCCTTCCTTCCTTCCTTCCTTCCTTCCTTCCTTCCTTCCTTCCTTCCTTCCTTCCTTCCTTCCTTCCTTCCTTCCTTCCTTCCTTCCTTCCTTCCTTCCTTCCTTCCTTTCTTCCTTCCTTTCTTCCTTCCTTCCTTCCTTCCTTCCTTCCTTCCTTCCTTCCTTCCTTCCTTCCTTTCTTTTTCTTTCTCTCTCTTTTTTCTTTCTCTTCATCTCTCTTTCTTTCTTTTTCTTTTTTCTTTTTCTTTCTCTCTTTCTTTTTCTTTCTCTGTCTTTCTTTCTCTCTGCCTTTCTTTCTCTCTCTGTCTCTCTTTCTTTCTTTCTCTCTCTTTCTTTCTTTTTCTTTCTATAAAATTATATTTTATTTCTAATTACATGAAATAACAATTTTTTAAAATCTTAATCTTCTATCTTGGAATCGATAAGGCAGAAGAACAATAAGGGCTAGGCAATGGGGATTAAGTGACTTGGCCAAGGTCACACAGCTGGGAAGTATTTGAGACCATATTGAACCTCCCATCTCTAGGCCTGGCTCTCAATCTGATAAGCCACCTTGCTGACCCCATGTAATAGCAAATTTTAACATAGATTTTCCAAAAATTTGTGATCCAAATTCCCTTCCCCCTCCCTGAGATGGTAAATGATTTGATCTAGGTTATACATGTGTGACTATATAAAACATTTCCATTTTGGTCATGTTGTGAAAGAAGAGTCATAAAAAACAAAAATCATAACATGCCAAATCCCTACACACACACAGACAACATTGCTGTTACTGTATACACGATTCTCCTGGTTCTGCTCACAAAGTTAGTCTTTTTAACACTAAGTCTCCCTTTCACTCTTCAAGTCCCCCAACTTAACTCCTTTCTAAGTCATGGTCCCCAAATTCCTTTTAATTCTTTTTTTCCCTGGAATTATTTTGAGGAGCTACCACTAGGAAAACTACTAGGGAGCTAGAATTAGCTGTGATGAGGAAACTCCCCTCAATCTTCCATTATTCCCCTTCATTCCATTAAAATCCCTGAGGCTGGGATGGATGGAGAAAATGGGAAGGGCTAGTAACCTTTCTCCTATTTTCCCCAACAAAATCACTGCCCAGTATATACACAGATAAGAAAACTGAGTCCCTCCAAGGAGAAGTGACTTGCCTAGGGTCATGTAATCATATTTCAGAGTATAGTTCTGGAGCTGGAATTAATTTAGAGCCCATTTAATCTGACTCCCTCATTTTAAAGTTGAGGAAATTGGGGTTCATGGATATTAAGTGATACGCAGCTAGCTACTTAGTGCCAGTGACAGAATTTAAACCCAGATCTGTTGGTTCTCATTTCAGGAAACTTTCATTCTACTCCACCATCTCCTGTGGGGTTGGGGACTGAGTCTGAGGAGAGGTATATCAGGGTTTTCTTGTTCTTATCCTCTGATCACTGTCACCTTCTGGACCCAAAGCTTGCTGATCTTCTCTAACCATCCCCTGCCCAAATCCAATGGTCTTAGCAGGAGCAGTGACCAAGAACAGCTAAAATCAGACCCTGGAGCACCTAAAGAATAAGGAATCCCAGACAGGAGCAGAAAAATTGGGATGTGGGGCACTGAGGGACTTCTCTATACCCTGGGCTAAAGAAATCTGGGTGGCAGAGGCCATGGGGTGCTGGGAGAATGAAATCACTGGGTGGGTCCTCTTGGGGTGAGGGGTGGCCCCATCCAGATGTGTGAGGCAAGGAAGGGAGCCAGTACCGCATTTCCATCTGCCTCCCATGTGTCCCCTCTTGGCACCAGCTCCTTGACTCTCTTCTCTGATGGTACCTTTATACTAAGCTTGACCCCCTCCCTGGACCCCTTCATAGATTCTCTTCTCCACACCTCACTCCCAGGGGAAGAAATAGAGCAGACAGAGAGGGAGGGGATCCTGGATTGCTGGACCTTTCCCTTTCTTCCCTGGAAGTGATGGGCTTCAGACAAAGGTATTTGGTACTGGTAGAGCCTTTGACTATAGCTATTCTCCAATGACAAGCCATTTCAGGCTCTCTGCTGCCCTTCAGGATCTCACTGGGCCCCAAAGAAGAAAAAAAGAACCATTTCATCTCTGCTTTCTCTCCCCTCAATTTCTTTTCCTGAGATTACCTGGATTCCTAACAGCCTACTGACTCCAATGATAATAATAGCTACTTCAAAGTTTATACAATGCTTTCCCAAGAGGTCCCCTAAGGCAAGGGGATAAATATTATTTATTCTCATTTTACAGGTGGGGAAACTGAGGGAAAGAGGCTAAGTAGATTCCAGGACTAGGATTTGAACCTAGGTCCTCTGTTCCAAGCCATGGAATCAAAGAATCACAGAATTTGAGAATGGAAGAAGAGACCTCAGAAATAACCAGCTCAACCCATATTTGAAAGGAATCCCCATTATAATATACCCAACAAGTTTTTATCCAATTACTCCAAGTGCAGAGAACTCCAGACAGCTTATTTCATCCCACATTTGGATAGTCCTCATTATTAGGAAGTTTTTCTTCACACTGAATCTAAATTTTTCCTCTTTATAACTTCCACCCATTGCTTCTGGTTCTGTCCTCAGGGGCCAATGAGAACATGTTTAATCCCTCTTTCATCTTTCCTTATTACCATTCTGCCTCATAAGATCAGAGCCTTGCCCTAGGTCACCCCACTAACTCTGGGGAAGCTATTTATAGACTAAGAATTTCAAGGCTAGAGGCAACCTTTGACAGGTGGAGTTGTGTACCTCTAGATTGTTAGGTGGCTCAGTGAGCATTGGCCTAGAATTAAGAAGATCTGAGTTCAAATTTGGCCCAAATTTTACTGGTTGTGTGTCCCTAGGCAAATCCCTAAACTTCTATATGTCTCAGTTTCCCCAACTGAAAAACATAGATTAATGCTAGCACTTACCTCTCAGGGGCTGTTTTGAGGATCCAATGAGATAATATTTGTAATGGGTTTAGCACAGTGTCTGGCACCCTGTTGGTCTCCCTTCCCATTTCTATCATGCTCTGCCCCCAGTTCTATATCATTCTTCCATCACAGTGAAGTATTTGCTTTTCTATTTGCCTTTCCCAACCCTGCCCAGGTTATACACCTGGGATGCCTGGGAAGAATCTCAGAATGCTGGGACTGGCTTCAAACCCAAGTTACCAGACTCCCAACAAGAACTGTTCTCTTTCCACTAGTGATGCCAAGTTATCTGTGTTTGTTTATGTGTCTTGTATCACCAGGTGGACTTAGCATCATCCTATGAATGAAGGAAAGGCATTTAGTAAGCACTTACTGGGTATAGAAGAGAAACCTGAAGGGGCTTAACGGGGGAGTGGTGGACAGAGAGGGATGCCTTGATTTAGAATGCTAAAGGGATGGTGAATGGAGCCATTGGAAGACTAGACTTACATAGCCTTTGGGGGAGAAATGACAGAGTTGGTTTAATTATGGTTCTAGACCTAGATATGGTGGCTTGGGGTGCTTGGGCAATGGTGCAATGATTGATTAGGAGGAGACAAAGGGGTGACTTAGGAACCTGATTGGGGTTTGAATCTGACACTTACTAGCTGTGTGACTTTGAGCAAATCATTTCCTCTCTTTAGGTCTGTTTCCTTGTCTGTAAAATGTGAAATTGGGACAGATCATTGCTAAGATACCTTCTAACTTAGAATTCTATGTTCTAAGGTCCTTTCAAGTTCTGATATTCTGTTATAAGGTCCTTCCTATCTTTAACATTCTAAATTCTAAGGTTGCTTTGAACTCTGATATTCTATGTTCTAAGTTCTCTCACAGCTCTGACATCCTTTGTCCTAAGATCCCTCTTGACTTTGACATTTTATTTTCTAAGGTTCTTCCCAGCTCTGACATTCTCTCTTCTAAATTCCCTTCCAGCTCCAACATTCTCTGTTCTAAGTTCCCTTCCAGCTCCAACATTCTCTGTTCTAAGTTCCCTTCCAGCTCCAACATTCTCTGTTCCAAGTTCCCTTCCAGCTCCAATATTCTCTGTTTAAGGTCTCTCCTGGCTCTGACATTTTAAGTTCTAAGGTTCTTCTCAGCTCTGACATTCTCTGTTCTTATTTCTCTCCCAGTTCCAACATTCTCTGTTCTAAGTTCCCTCCCAGCTCTGACATCCTAGGGCTGGGAAAGGCAAGTGCAGACTGAGATACTTTTTTCCTTTCATTCTCCATCCACACTCCAGCATCTCACCTCTGGCTCACTGTGAGGAAGGAAGGTGAGAAGAGGGCCACACTAGGGGAAGGGTTGCCCCTAGCCCTGCTATTCTCAGACTCTTACCAGCTCCCCCCCAAAAACTTCTGCCTTTTATTCTTCTAAGAACTAATTCAGACATGTCCCAAACAAATGTTTGTGAGGGAAGAAACAGAGGAGGTTCGCATGTCCCTCCCCAGCCTGGCAACATCTGCAGGAGACCGAGGCCAACATCTGCACAGGCTCCTTTGAAGCCTCCTGGCTCCCCAGGCTCAATGTGCTGTGGTGGGTGTTGGCTCCCATCTCCCCCTCCAGCATTAAAGGAATGGGGGTGGTCCTGAGACAGAGAGGCTGGGTGATGTTTTTAGATCAACAATAAGAATGATGATGATCAGTGCTGATGAATAATAACTCACATTTATACTTCAAGAAATGTTTATTAAATGAATAGCAACAATGGCCATTTCTATAGAATTTAAAGATTTGTAGAATATTTTACCTATGACACCCTTGGGAGGTTGTATGAAGATCTCCATTTTACAGGTGAGGACACTGAGGCTCAGAAGGATAAGTGACTTGTCCAGGATCACACAGCTAGGAAGCATCTGAGGTCCACCTAGTGGCATTTATAATTCAAATACAAATGTCCCTTTTGAATGGACAAACCATCCTTAATTCCTGTGGATCATATCCCTTCACTTTCCCCATCACGGTTTCGATGTCAGCATTAAATGGGAATTTGGGAGGAGTTTCTCGGAAGCCAGCAGATGGCAGAAAAAGTTTAGAAACTCAGAAAATGCATATTAAACCCCAAATTTACAATAAGGTACTGTAAACACCCCATAAAAGAAAAAGGAAAAATTCAGACTTCTTCCCTGGTAGGAAGGGAGGGCTAAAAAGTTATACGTGGATTTTCCAGCCTGCTGGAGTGTCATGTCCCTGAGCCCACAGAGTGGAAGGGATAACTGTGATTGCACTTCCTTCTACGGCTGAGTAATGAGTCCCTCACTGGGACAGTCCTATTACATGGAGCCAGGATTCTGATATCTGCCCATTGCTGGATACCACGAAAGCAGAGGTTTGGAGACCTGCACTAAGGAGAGGGCAGGGGAGACCAAGTCCACTTCCTTAAACTGTTGCCAGGCTCCTTAGAGTACAGTGGAACATAGACTGGTTCAGGAGCCAGAAGACCCCATCTCCCATCTTTGCTTTGTGACCCTAAGAAGGTGGTTTAATTCTCAGTTTCCTCTTCTTAAAAATCAGAGAGTGGGGCAGCTGGGTGGCTCAGTGAACTGAGAGCCAGGTCTGGGGTTGGGAGATCTTGGGTTCAGATCTGATCTTCCCAGCTGTGTGACCCTGGGTGAGTCACTTGACCCCCATTGCTTAGTCCTTACCACTCTTTTGCCTTGGAACCAATATACAGTATTGAGTCTAAGATGGAAGGAAGGGCTTTAAAAACAAATTTTAAAATTAATTCTTAGAATTAAAATTTTTAAAATCAGGGCACTTGGACTAGATGAGCATTCCTGGAAGTGTAGTCCTCGGACCTCTGGGGATCCCTTTCAGAGAATCCATGAGGTTAAAACTATTTTCACAATAGTCCTAAGGTATTATTAGCCTACTAAAATACTCCTTCAACGACATATCTGTGGGAGGCCAAATTTTTTTTTCTGATAATTTAACCAAAACAGCATATCACAACAGATTAAATGCATAAGCAGATATCAGACTCCATCTGTCTTCTATTAAGACAGACATTAAAGAGATTTGGGAAAATATGTCAACAAAGCCAGTCTTTTCACTAATTTTTTTAAAGATCCTTATCTTCCTCTATAGAATTAATCCTGTATACTGACTCCAAAGCAAAGGAGTGGTAAGGTCTAGGCAATGGGGGTTAAGTGACTTGCCCAGGGTCACACAGCTAGGACCTGTCTGAGGTCACATTTGAACCCAGGACCTCCCCTCTCTGGGCCTGGCTCTCAATCCACTTAGCCACCTAAATGGCCTCTTCATATCATTTAACTAAAGCAACATATTGCAACAGACTGACTACAGAAGCAGATATCAGAATCCATCTGTCTTCCATTAAGACAGACATTAAAGAGATTTGGTAAAATATGTAAACAATGCCAGTTTTCTCATTGATTTTTTTAAAAATGCGATTAGTTTTCATGAAATTTTATTTTTGTTAATATATAATTACTTAAAATTCTATCCATTTAAATTAATTTTTCCTATGGTAACTATCGATAGATAGAATTCATGCACAAATATTTTGGGGTCCTCAACCATCTTTAAATTGTCCAGGGAATTATGTGAACATGGAAAAATATTTTTAAAACTAAAATTTAAATTAAACCAAAGATGTCCAGGGATCCTTGGGAATTTTTCCGTGTCAAGGCCTCCCGAGGCTAAAATGTTTGAGAACTTCTGGACCAGATAATCTTCAAGCCCGTTCAGTTCTAAATCCTCTAATCTTTTGAGAAGTGCCAGGATTCTCAACTGTTTATGCCGTGGCTGATTCCCCAAAATAGCCTCACTACTCCTCTACACCCACTCCTCCAGCGGCTTTGTCCTGGAAGTTGAAGCTTCAAAAGTCTAGTTTTTAATAAGCTCTGACTCTCCCGCTCCCTCAGCTCCCCAGGACTGGTTCTGTGGCCTGGAGAGACTGTACCAGATTTATGACAACACATTTAGGCCCAAATCGGAACCTCCACCAGGTGCATTTGAGTCTGTGGATTCTGGGGACACTCGCAGTTGGGAAATCAGGTGAGAGGGAGAGGCTAAGGTCTCCTCTGAAATCACAAACATCCAGCAGCTGTGCCTGGGGGTCAGAGGCTCTCCAGAGGGGTCTCTCAGGAGGATGCCCAGCCTGAGACAACTTCAGAGGCAAAGCTTGGACCAGACGTCAAAGGGGGGTGGCGAATTAGAAAGGATGTGTAACTCCAATTTTAGGGAGCCCCTCGTCTGGGGGGGCTGTCTTCAGAGAGCCTCTGGCTAGAGGGACAGTCAGAGAACTGTTGGACCGAGGGGGAAACTGAGAAAAACAATGTAATAAGACACAACCCAAGATAAAATGGGACCTTTCTAAATCACTGGGCTTGGGGACAGGAGCTCTGAAATGTACGAACCTCGCTTAGACTCTTGAAGTGGTTTTCCTTATCTGGGGAGTCTGCTTTTGGCCTCCACTCCCATCTCCGGGTCTGTTCTCCTTACAGTCATCACTCTATGCTGTGTCTTCAACTGTCGAGTGCCCCGGACCAGAAAGGAGATCGAGGCCCGGTATCTGCAGAGGAGGGCAGCCAAGATGTACACGGACAAGCTGGAGACGGTCCCCCCACTGACGGAGCTAACCGAGGTCCCCGGAGGTGAGGTTCCCCCTCTCCCCCCAACTGCCTGAGCCCAGACTCCCTCTGGGACTCTTAAATTCCCGTCACGTGTTCCTTCTTCCCAAATGTCCTCCGTTCCAAAGTTCCCCATCCTTAAAGCCTGCCTTCCAGATCCCCCAATCCCACTAAATTCTTCTGTATCCAACCCCTTCATCATGAACTCCCATTAGGGCTGAGCACCCTGGGGGAAGACAGAGCAGGGGAGGGGAAGACCTGGTGTTTGCACAGCTTGTGGATTGGCATGGTGGTGAACAACATTGGGCCCCCAGCCTTTCTGTCCTGTGGAGATGGTTACCGAGTGAATGATGCTGGGGCTGGAGGCAGGGCCAGGATGGAGGTTCTGAAGGGGAGGACAGAGACCTAAGGAGCAAGAACAGAGCCGGAATTCTCAGATGTGATCGGGAAGCACATTAGAGAGTGGATCCCATTCAGGGTCCATCCTGTGAGGAAGTGTTGAGTCTATAGATTCATAGAAACACAGATTTAGAGCTCAAAGGGCTCCTTCAAGAGCATCGTCTCCATCCCTCTCATTGAACAGATGAGGAAACTGAACCTCAAAGAACTTAAGTGACTTGTCCATCAACCCTGCTAGCATGTGGCAGAATCAGGTCTTCCTACCTCCGAGTCATGACGGGTTTGTGGGGTGAGGCAGAATGGGTCATAGGACTAATCCCCATGGAGCAAGTATTTGGGGAGCCACAATGACAAAACCCAGTAGATGCCAGATAGATATTTGAATCCCATGTGATGTCTGCAGGGGAAACAAGAGAACAACGCTCAGGGGAAAAAACAATGGGGCAAGAACTTGTGTATGGGGAGAAATAGTAATAAATGGCGCCATGCTTGTGAGCTAACTAGGGGACTCCATGTCAGCTCTTTGAACTTCTCTATCCCAGAGTCCTTTTTCCTAAACCTTTCAGACCAGGCTCTCCTGGATCTCCATGGCCTTGGTGCTTGGGGGAAGAACTGACCTCCCTCACCACTAAGTCTTTGTGTTTCCTGGAGTTTTCCCCAAACCTCTCCAGTGGCTTCTCCTCCCTTTGCTGACCTTTTTTCATTTTGCACTCTAGGCTCCTCTGACCGTCTGCCCCCTCTCTCTGGCCACATCCAGTCCCAGTCTCTTGGAGCTCTGCCTGTGGTGAAGGAAGAGGATGAGATGACCCCACGGGGCAGCTAGCAGTCTGTCTCCTCTGTCTCTGTCTCTGTCTGTGTGTCTGTCTGCCTGTGTCTATTTCTGTCTCTCTGTCTCTGTCCCTATCTCTATCTCTCTGTTTCTCAGTTTCTGTCTCTCGATCTCTGTCTCTGTCTCTCTCTCCTCCTGGCCTCCATCCTCTCTTCTCCCTGACTTCCAAGAAGACAGGACTTCTTCCCTTGTGGCTAAGTGGCCAGCTGCTTCCATATCTTCCTTCTGGCATTTCAGTGTCCAGCCTGTCCATGTCCCCCAAGGCATATATATCTTGGTCATGGGAAACAATAGGTGGGGGGTTGAAGTTACAAATGAACTCAGACTAGGATTCCTAAATTGGGGATCTATTCTCTAGAAGGGGAAAAGCTGGTTAGTTGGGACCCACAGTGGGAATCGGGGTAGGTATCATTGAGGGTGACCAAATATCTCTCCAAACTTGAGTTCCGAGACTCCCTGCCTCCAGTTCTGAATCTGGACTAGAGAATGGAATTCCAAAGAAACCATATCAGAAGATTTTAAAATTGGAAAGGATTGCAAGAGGTTATTAGATCACAGAGAGATCCATTTTAGAACTGGAAGAAAACTCAGAGGTCATCTAGTCCAGCTCCTTCCTTTTACAGATGGAGAAACTGAGGCCCAGAGAGGTTAAACATCTTACCCAAGTTTACACAGGTAGTAAGTAGCAAGCCAGAAATCAACCCTGAATTCTCTGACTCAAAATCCACATTTTCAGATCATCTATTCCAACTTCCTCATTTGTAAATTGAGCATACTGAGGTCCAGATATGTGTCATTTAACCCAAGATTTGCAAATGGCATAGCCCAGATCTAAATGCAAGTTCTCTAACTCTAAATCCAGCATACTTTTTGCATCTGATTCCACTCTGAGAAAGTAGGACTTTTCAGACAGAGTTCAAAAGACTCGAAATCAGTAAAACAATCTTGGAAATCATTGCTAAGCTTAAAGCTACTTAATATTTACCCAGTCATCGCAGGACACCGGGAAGAGAGGAGGAGAGAAAACTGATGAAGGGAGTTAGGAGAAAGGGTGGGGAATGAGGTCATCCTGGACCCACCAAACAGCTATTAGAGATTCATAGTATGAACAATAGATTTTAATTGGATCAAAGCTTTCCAGAGGTGAAATGAGCCATCCCACTACTAGAGGTCTTCAAAGGAAGATGGAGGACCGCTTTGGTGGAGATGTTATAGAGGGGACATCTGATCAGGCACAGATAACATTAGATAAGGTTTTCTCTGAGGTCTGGGATTCTATTGGCAAAGTAGTCATCTTTAGAGTTAGGAAGAACCATAGAACATTAGAGCTGGAACGAACTTTAGATGTTAGATAAGTTTATAACTTTATATATATATTATGCAAATCATACATTTTACATATATTAGTTATATGTTAGATAGTTTAGTTTAGCTCTTCATTTTGCAGATTAAGAAACTCGGACCTAGAGAGTACTTCCTAATATTTATATATAGAGAGACATATATGTTAGATAATTTAGGTAGTTTAACCTTTCATTTTACATATTAATAGGCCAAAAGAGAACTTCCTAATTTCTAAGAAATTGAGAAGATTGAGAGGCAGAAACTTGAAAAGATTGAGGAGACTGTGGTTTTATGATTGGTTCAATATAGGCTTACTAACCAGAGGCAGGAGACTGGACAAGATGGCCTCTAGTGATGATCATAGTTTTGTGCCTTTGTGTCTTATTTCTGTCACAATCCTTTAAAAAACCAACAACAAGAAAAGCGGGAGAAAGTCTAGAGAAGAGCAGCAGATGTGGACAAAGGGCAGGAGAGTATTTTTTTTATAAAAGGGTTATAAATATTAAGGAGGAGATGAGGTCTGCAACATGATGGGATCATTGTCAGATTCCATGCTAAGTTTGTATGAGCTAGACACCTTGCCCTGGTTTCCTGCATCCCTAGGATTCAGAACAGGGAAAAGTGGGGCATGAAGAGAGCTATCATGAAACTTGATACCCCCAGTGGGCTCTGAGGGTGACTTGCCACTTCCCTCCCTTCCATTACCCCTCTTTCCCCAACAGGTGACAAAAAGAAGAAAAAGAAGGACACTGTGGACACAGTAGCCATCAAGGTGGAGGAGGATGAGAAGAAAGAGGGGAAGAAATGAAGGGTCTCCTGATCCCCCAGTGTACCTCACGGATTCACAGAATGTCCAGAAGGGCTCTAGAAATGATGGGCCCAACCCCCTCAATTGACAGAGAGAGGTAACAGAAACCCATAAGGGGAAAGAACTTGCCCAAGGTCACATAGCAAGTCAGCAGCAGAAACAAGCTTAGAACTGAGACCTCTGGGAGTCTAAGGGCCCTTTCTAGAGCTCTTTCCCTCCCAAGAATCCTACATCTGCCACAGTCGGATGGACCAAGCAAAGCTGTTATATGGGCCAAAAATTTCCCCCATGTTCTTCCCTGTTCTCCCTCAGACTTGTCTATTCTAATACCTGCTCTGTTCTCCATGAGGGTGGGGGACTTCCCAACTAAACTGACTATGGTAACTCCTACTTCGAGACTCTTTAGGAAACTACAGTGTTTTTTGTCATGATCCCAAGAGGGAGGCAGCACATTTTCCTATTAGAGGGGTACTACAGCATAATGGGTGGCATGCTGGGAGTCAAGAGGACTTAGCTTCAGATCCTACTTCTGAAATACTGCATGACCAAGGGCAAGTCACAGCAGATATGGATGAAGGGATGGAGAGCAGATCTCATGATGGAAGGGTTCCAGGAATTAGGATGGAGATGAGAAAGCTGAGAGATGATGGGATCATTGTCAAACTCCATGGAGAGTTCCAAGCCTGGCTCTGATGCCGCTTATTCCAAGAAGCCCTTCCTGACACCCTCACCTCTGCCTCGGTGGGCAACTATCTTTGCCCTCAGACATCACCCAGAGCTTTGTTTTGTACATATCACATTATACCATGCATTGTTGTTACTTATGTTGGTGTTTGGTCCCCCCACTAAACTGCTAGTTCTGCAAGCTCAGGGGACTGGATTTTTTTTGGAAGCTTTGTATTTCTGAATTCCCAATAGGTGTTTAATAAATGCTTATCCTTTATTGTTGTTCAGTTGTGTCAGACTCTTCGTAGAACATAACTATCCATGGGCTTTTCTTGGCCAAGGTATTGGAGTGGTTTGCCATTTCCTTCTTCAGTGATCCTTTTGTCAGGCAATCCAAAGTAAAGTGACTTACCCAGGGTCACATAGCTAGCAAGTGTCTGAGTTTGGATTTGTACTCAGGTCTTCCTGACTCCAAACCCGGCACTCTATCCACTGAGCTGCCTAGCTGCCTCCTTATCTTTTCTACCAGACTACAAAAGTCATGAGGATATTGATGGAATATTCATCTTATGTCCCTCAGGACACCCAGAACACAGTATGCATTTTATAACAATTTGTTGAATGAATGAATGAATGAATCCCATTCATCAATGGGATTCATGTAGAAGTCTGAGGGAGGAAGGGAAGGAAGGAAAGAATTCAAGTGTCACCAATAAAGCTGTGGAAACAGAAATAATACCACTCTGGGGGACAGGAGGATTCTTTTGTTGGAGATGAAGATCTGTGAGGAGAAGTCATGGGAAATCAGACTAGAAATTTAGATTGGGGGCAGAGGGCAGAAGGTGGGTTGAGAAGATTGGGGTGGTCAGCTATTGGAAACTCACTGTAAGGGAGGCATATGGCAGAAACAATCTACCAGTGAGGAGGCTAATATAGAGATTAGTTGGTTAATGAGGCTCTTCTCTCTCTGAAGTTTGGACTTTAGCTGGGACATTTATATGGATAAGTCTCTTAAAAATCCACACACTTCAAGACAAGTCCTACAAGGATACCAATCCAGACTTTGCTCCGTGCTACGTGCCATGGTGGTGTTGGTATGTGATGGGCAATCCACCTTCGAGAACTTATTATTCTCTCCCAGAATTTCCTATCTGATCTATGCTGTGTCCAGTAAGAATTCAATTCTTTTATCCTCCACCACTGTCTGGGTGCCTGGGGCTTCATGTAAGAATTGTATACTAAGGGGGGGGCAGCTGGGTGGCTCAGTAGATAGAGTACCAGGACTGGAGATGGGAGGTCCTGGGTTCAAATCTGGCCTCAGACACTTCCCAGCTGTGTGACCCTGGACAAGTCACTTAACCCCTATTGCCTAGCCCTTACCCCTCTTCTGCCTTGGAACCAGTACTGATTCTAAGATGAAAGATGAAGGAGTTTTAAAAAATTATATATTAAGAAAGGACTAATAAATACCACATTATTCTGACTCTAGGTTGCAATCTCTTCTTTCCTTCCTCCTCGCCCCCCAATTAGCTTATATGAAACCCAGATGCAGTTTATAACTTGGATTATTTATCCCCATCTCAGTCCTCAGACCAGCTCTATGGAAATGAGTGCATTTAGAGGATTTCTGGAAAGAAGGTACACAGACCATTCCCAGTGAGTAGTAGGTTAGTTGTGTAATTCAGGCACTCAGCATGGTAGAAGCTCTCTGGTCGACTCTCCTCAGGCACTCACAGTCCCTGTCTTCTTGCCAACGAAGTGCAGACCTCTAGTATTGCCCATTAGCTAATCTGTGTTCCAATACACTATTTAATATCTCACTGAAAAAATGATGCAAGATATCAATGCAAGAGTAGATCAACTAATAGCTCTGCTAATAATTGGTTTCTTTTCTTTTTTTTTTTTGAAACTCTTTACTTTCCATCTTGGAATCAATACTATGTATTGGCTCCAAGGCAGAAGAGTGATAAGGGCTAGGCAATGGGGGTCAAGTGACTTGTCCAGAGTCACACAGCTAGGAAGTGTCTGAAGTCAAATTTGAACCCAGGACTTCCTGACCCTCAATCCACTGAGCCACCCAGTTTTCCTCTTGATTGATTGATTTATTTTTTAAATCAAGTTGTACAAACCAAACCCTCCACCCCAGACCAGCCCTGCTTCTGTTGTATTCTGTCTCGTGGTATTGTGCTGCTGAGGGGTTTTCTACCCCTGGGAAGGGTGGGAAGGAAAAGTACCAGCAAAGTCCTCATGACTTCTTTGAGGGTTGTATCACTGCCTTATCTTCCAGGACAGCCCTGTGCAAGGCACCTCTGAGGGAATGGGGGGAAACTAGATATGCATGATCTTCTCACTGGCAGCTGCAGAAGCCCTAGAAGAACAGTGCGAGCCTGACACAGCGGTGTTTGTAGAGTGAGGACTAATGGTTACCTTCCCCAGCGGATAAGCAGATAGAATCATGTGATGTCAGAATCTGTCTAGAGCCTATTGGAATTGGGAGGAACCTTAGATCATAGATCACAGAATCCAGAAGCAGCCCTAGATTGCTAAATATCACGGCCATTTTGGACCTTAAACTGTAGAACGGAACCTGTCAGAATCTACTTTGAGCCTATCAGAATCGGGAGGGACCTTAGATTAGGAATCCAGAAGTGACCCTGGATCACGGAATGTCCCGGCTGTATTGGACCTTAAACTAGAACCCAGAAAATGTTAGAGATGGGAGGGACTTTAGAACATGAAGCATCATATGTTGGCACTAGAAATAACTTAAGGATGACCACAATGGACCCTCAAGTGTTTTGCTTACAGGTAAGTCAAGCCACTGCCACCACTCTAATCATCACTAAGCCTCAAAATATGATGGAAACAGCCTAGGACTCTGAGCCAAGAACCCCGAGATAGGAGGATTTCTCCCTCCCCTCTCCACTTTCTCCTTCCCTTCCCTTGGCCTCTAGCCCAGACAATTGTTCCTGCTTCTCGCTGTCATCTCTGAGATGGTCAACCCTTGTGAAGAACAGACCCACCATTCTTGGTAACCATCATCCTTGACCCTCCACTAATTGATAAACAATCACCATTGATGAGCAGGTCAACCTAAGAGCCCCAGGAGTTATAGTAACCCCTGATTCCAGCCAAGCTCCCATTGATACCATCCAAGGTGGGTAAGGGTCCACCATCTCCACCAACTTTGAATGGAAGCATCAAGGGCTCCTGAGAGAGAGAAAGGAGGAAGTACAGGCTGCATCAATCAAACCGCCATCACTACTCCTTCTCAGATACAAATGGAGACATCCAGGGCCCTGGGAATAGCATCTCCCCCCACCTCCATCCCTGCTACCACTGAGAAAATGGATTCTTGGAGAATTGGTCCCTGGTAAGTATTTCTGCCTGGGCTGCAGCCCTGCCTCCTCAGCAGCCACAGCTACTGAAAACCCTTCAAAGAAATGTTCTCACCATGAAACTCTCAGCTGCTGTCCAATATTTGAACAGAAGTGGCTCTGGTTTTATCAGACATTAGAGAAGAAGCATCATGGTCCTCTTTGTCACTGTGGCTGTGTCCCCCTCCCCAGGAAAGTGACCTCTTGAGAACAGAATGTTATAGTGGGGAGGGGGTCTTAGAAGATGGGATTTAGGTGGTCTATCTGAAAGTTAGCAGTAAAACAGCTGAACTATTTACTAGAGGATGTATGGACTCAGAGAAGGGATGAAATCCATCTGAGATCATACACGCTGGGGCAGCTTGAGTGGCTCAGTGGATTGAGAGCCAGACATAGAGATGGAAGGTCCTGGGTTCAAATCTGGTGTCAGATTTGACACTTCCCAGCTGTGTGACCCTGGGCAAGTCACTTAACCCCCATTGCCTAGCCCTTACCACTCTTCTGCCTTGGAGCCAATACACAGTATTGATTCTAACATGGAAGGTAGGAGTTTGAAAAGAAAAATCATACATCTAGAAAGGGGTAGATTTGGGAATAGAAGCCCCATAAACTACAGATCAGTAGCTTAGCTAGGAGAGAATTCAGTCAGTTTGGGGATTTCCTTTGGCACTTATCTGACTTTGTTGGGAGCCCCTTTGAGGAAATGGAAGTTCTTGGACTCATCCCCTTGAATGAACTTTTCTTCAGATGCTTCTCCTGCAGGGAAAGCTTCCTGTGGCCATCCCACCACCCCACTCTTGCTGAGGGTTCAGGTTTCTTCTCTCTTTAAGATTACAGCCAATTTCCTGGGGGATCCCTCCACCTTCTCCAATATCCCTGGTGGCAGAGCATGTGCATAGTCAGCTCTTTAGAAGGCGGGAGGACAAACACATGGAGCATTCTGGGTACAAACCCTCAGTTGGAGGGGGGCAGACAAAGGCTGCTCCTGAGGGAAGCTACTCACTATCCTGACCCCTCCTAAGAGGAAGCATGTCTTTGATGACTTTCTAGTTTTCCATTTCTTCACTTCACTTCCAGGAAGTTGAGAAACCTGATTACAGGTTGCAAGGTTTGGGGATGCAGGATGGGAAACGGTGAACCTCTCAACGAGCAGATACTTTGGGGAAAATGACTGAAAGAGAGTTTGATGCCAAAAGCATCATATTAGAGCTAGAAGGAACCTCAGGGATCATCTCTTTTTCTTTACAGAGGAAGAAACTGAGTGGACCAACATCATTCTTCCTAAAACAGAAGTTAAAGCTGGTCAGTCAAATGGCATCCAAATCTTATAGTCAGAGATCAGGGGAGCTGAAGAGACCTCAGATATCAACTTGTTCCATCCTCACATTTTATTTTTATTTTATTTATTTATGTTTAAAAACTCTTACCTCCCATTTTAGAGTCAGTACTGTGTATTGGCTCCAAGGCAGAAGAGTGGTAAGGGCTAGGCAATGGGGGTTAAGTGACTTGTCCAGGGTCACACAGCTGGGAAGTGTCTGAGGTCACATTTGAACCCAGGACCTTCTATCTCTGGGCCTGGCTCTCAATCCACTGAGCCACCCAGCTGCACCCCACCGCCATCACACACACAAACACACACATTTTACAGAGAAGGAAATCACTATGGGGTGTCAGAGCTGGACCCAGGACACAGGTGACTGTGGCCTGATCTTGGTGTGCCCTCTTTCAGACAGCATGACAGCAATAATTTCTGGGGGATTTGGAGGAATTCAGACACTGCTCTTTTCTTTCCAGAACATTCCCTGTGGGCATGAAAAAAGTCCAGGGGGTCTGGTAGAGTCATGCATGACTGAATGACTGGACAATAACAAAAACAATGAGGAAATGAGGCAGAACAGTTGTGTCATAAAAAAGAAGGATGAGAGATGAATAGTCTTATGACCACGCTGGTACCCCCAAGTCATTAAAGTATTCACAGGAAGACTAGCAGCCCCCTGGATGTATATTCTTATATCTAAGAAGAAAGTGCCAGTCCCAAATTGATAGCAGGGTGGGAAAACAGAGTTCTCAGGAAAAGGCTGCCATCTTCTTTTTGCATTTAGAACAGGTTTCCAAGGAGGAATCATTCAAATCCATATGGGAAAGGGGGGTAGTTTGGTGGCTCAGCAGATAGAGAGCCAGGCCTAAAGATGGGAGATCCTGGGTTCGGATGTGATGCTGAACCCTTTGTAGCTGTGGTGACCCTGGGCAAATCAATTATAACCCCAATTGCCTAATCTTTATCATTCTTCTGCCTTGGAACCAATGCACAGTATTGATTCTAAGATGGAAGGGATTAGTAAAAATCCAATTTGGGGAGCAGCTAGGTAGTATAATGACTAGAGCAACAGGCCTGGGAGAAGACCCAGATTCAAATCTAGCCTCAGATTAGCTATGTGACCCTGGGCAAGTCATTTAACTTTGCCTAATCCTTACCACTCGTCTTAGAATTCATGTCCAATCTGGATGAGAGTCCTCAAGACAGTTAACCCAATTTCCTATGTGAGCAAAATAGAATATGCTTTATAAAATCATTGACACAGATTCCTCCAGGTTCCATTTTAAGACCTTCAGTGGGGGGCAGCTGGGTGACTCAGTGGATTGAGAGCCAGGTCTAGAGATGGGAAGTTCTAGGTTCAAATCTGGCCTCAGATACTTCCTAGCTGTGTGACCCTGGGCAAGTCACTTCACCCCCATTGCCTAGCCCTTACCACTCTTCTGCCTTGGAGCCAATACACAGCATTGACTCCGAAATGGAAGGTAAGGGTTTTTTTAAAAAAAGACCTTCTGCAATGGGGAACTCACTACCTCACAAAGCAATTCATTCAATTTTGACACTTTCCAGAGTTCATCTTGTTTCTTTTAAAAAGTTTGGGAGAGCATTTATGAGCCTCTTTGAACAGTAGGATAATTTAGGAAATGTGGTATAGTAGAAAGAATTCTCCCCCAGGAATTGGAGGGCCCCATGCGCAAGACCTGCTTCTTCTGATGCTGACTACTTATGTAACCCAAGGAAAGATACTGGACTTACCTGTGAGGCCTCAGTGTCTTTGACAAGAGAAAAAACTGAGGTTCAAGGATGGTGACTCTCTTAAGGTCACAAAGTAAATTATTGGAATAACTGAAACTAGACCTGAAATATCTAGGCTTCTAGTCCTTTCTATGTCTCTGTCTGTTTCTCTTCCTTTCTCTCTGTCCCTCTCTCTCCGTGTCTCTCTCTGTTTCTCTGTCTCTATCTGTCTGTCTCTCTTCCTTTCTCTCTCTCCCTCTCCCTGTCTCTCTTGTCCTCTCCACTTACAGAGTTTTAAAGCTCCCATGATTTCTTGATGAAGTTCAGTTGAAGGTCAACTGATCACTAGAGACTGTGGGGAACCTGACTCTGGTCCTCTCTGTGGTGAGAGCTTATGTCCAGAGGTAGGAAGAGAAGGGACGAACGAGGATGAGAATGGGGTTCTGAGTAGAGAGGCACAAAAGAGGGGGTGTTTCACAGGTCATGTTTTGACTGAATCTGTGCCAAGTGAATTAGTAGGTGATGATTGGGCCCCAGAGAGGGAGGGAGGATGCAGTTTATAAGGTCACTGAGACCTCTGCTTTTGGGAGGCAAGAAATTGGGATCCAGGGATAGTAGGATTGTGTGTGTGTGTGTGTGTTTGTGTGTGTGTGTGTGTGTGTGTGTGTGTGTGTGTGTGAGAGAGAGACAGAGACAGAGACAGAGACACAGAGAGAGACAAAGAGAGAGGGAGGGAGAGAGAGAGACAGAGAGACAGAGAACAGAGACACAGAGAGAGACAGAGACAGAGAGACAGAGAGAGAGAGAGACAGAGATGATACTGAACTCCTGGTTATGAACTCATTAGTTCAGTGGTTATTTCATCAACCAAACCTTTCTCCTGGCCAAAGACTGGGCCCTAACCCCAATTATAGTTGTGAACCCTACCCTTGGTATAGACAATATAAGTTACCATTTAGCATGTGGAGAGACCAAGGATGAAATCCATCTCTGATTTACTAGATATATAACTCTGAATAAGTCTTTGAACTTTTTTTGGACTTTAGTTTCCTCATCTTAAAATGGGGATGTTGGTACCTTGCAGCATCCACCTCACAGGCCTGTTATGAAGATTAAATCCAATCATGTACATAAGATGGTTTGAGGACCTTAATGCACTCCCCATGGATGTCCCCAGTTATTCTGACTACAGACCACAGTCTGAGCTTTAGCCCTGGCCACAGACTGACCAAAGCGTCAGACTTAGCTCTTACTTTGGCCAGAGAAAAGAGTCCTAACCACAGTCACAGAATGAGCCCTTACCCTGGACAGACTCAATCCTAACCTCATTCTTTCCTTCATTAATCCATTCAATAAACATGGATAGCCTCTTTCCTCTATGCCTGACTGAGGACTGCGTGCTATGGGGAGACGTGAGAATCTGTTCCTTTAATAGTAATTCCTTTCAGAATTTTGCTGAAAATCAAGGTCAAATTTATACTACACTTTCTGGAATTCGCCTTATTTTGAAAACCAGAAGAATGTTTGTCCCTTTCCTCTCCTGTGACATCCTTTCTATCTGGCATAGTTTCTTCGAGATCCCTGGCAGGGGGTGACAATCACATTTTCAAGGGCTTTCTATAGCCTCAGGTATAGAGCCACAAATTGATTTGGTTCCTAGGGTAATAACATTAACTCCTGTTTCTATAACATTTTAGTACAGATTTCTGTGAGTGTCCTGTGAAGTAGGCAGGGTCAAGGGATACTAACCCCATTTTTCAGATGAATAAACTGAGATTCTGAGAGTAAATGAGACTGGAGCAAATTCAGGGGAGCATTATTAGGGTGAGGGAGCCTGGAAACCACATTCTATGTGAAACTTGAAGGAACAAAGCATATTTACCCTGGAGAATAGAGATGTTTTGGGGAGAGGAGAATGATCATTGTCTTCAAGTGGTAGAAGATCTAGGAAAGGGAACAGAATTTGGTGTTATGGGAACTAAATTTGAATCCTGCCTCTTTGATTTGATATCTCTATGACCTCTGTGGAACTCAGGTTGGACTGGAGGGATCCTAAAGTCCCCCCTCAACTCTATAATATAATATTATCAAATCTATTAGATTTGATCTCAGTTACAGAAGAGAATAGCAAGAATGGAAAGTTGGGGGAGGCAGATTTCAGCTTGATATATGAAGAAAAAACTTCCCAGGAACCTCCTGATTAGGACTGACCAGGAATGGAATGGAATGGGCTGCTTCCAGGATGAAGTGAGCTCCCCATCACAGATATTTTCACCTGCGCAACTAGACACTAGGAATTGTGTGAGATGCCTACATACTAGACAAAGATCTTACTCAATGTCCTTAAAGACGTCTTCCAGCTATGAGCTTCTGGGATCTTCTGATTTGCGGACAGTCACCCAAGTTATAGAAAAAATTGTAGAGCCAAAATTGGAACCCAGGTTGAAGAACTGCCAATTCTGTGTTTGTGGTACAGTGGACAGAGTGCTAGGTCTGGGGTCAGAGAGACCTGAGTTCAAATCTTGCCTCAGACACTTACTAGCTGAGACCCTAGGCAAGTCACATAATCTCTATTTGCTTCAGTAAAATGAGTATAATAAGAGCACCTACCTCCTAGGGTTGTTGGGAGGACCAAATAAGATAATAATCAGAAGACAGTTAGTATTGTACCTGTCACATAGTAAGCCTTATGTAAATGTTTATTAGTATTATAAAAATCTTTCCTTTTTCTTGAACTTCTTTTCTCTCTCTATTGGGATGTGTGAATCAGACTTTCTTTGTCAAGTATCATCAACTTCTAAATTGATCAACCAAAATTGAAAACACCCCTACTTAAGACTTTGTAAGCCATCAAATAAAAGAATTCACAAATCACTTACTTGGAGAGCTCCACCCTTTTAACACAATCAATCAGAAACTTGTTAATCCCATGATAAAAAGTTGACACCTTCAGAGGATGAGAAGTGGATCCCATAGATACTGCTTCCCTGTGCAGAGCTAGGCAATTTGGAAGCTGTGATTGGACCCTGTGAAGAGGGGAAGGGACAAGAAAGGAGTTTAAAAGTCCTGAACTTCTTTGACTGAAAGTCATCATTGTCCTCTTTGGTAGTTGTCTTTGACTGGTGACCTGCCTCTTGGAGGTAACTTGGGACTTAAACTGCCTCTTGGGTGAGTGAGTAGCTGGTCTTCCTTTCCTGGTGTCTAGAGAGAGATTAGTTTTGGAGAGGCCTTCCCTTCTTAGAGGAGGCTGTGTGGGTAGAATTCTGAATCCTCTGGTTGAGGGTTAACAAGCCCTTCCAGAATGAGCTGAGCACTGGAGCAATATTTAGTGTGATAGGCTAGACATCTTCTCTACCCCCTTTTTGTATTTCTCTACTTTCACTCTTTCCACCCTTTTGTAAATAAAAGATATTAAAAGTCATTTTAACTTGAGCTATAATATTTTAAATTGCCAACCACAAGATTTTTTTTAAGAATTCTCACATATTTAGTCAAACTCTTAATTTAATTCCTTACACAATACTGGGGAAACTGGATCCTTCTCAGCATAATGGCTTTTTTCTTCTTCTTTTTAAACCTTTATTTTTTAATTAATTAATTAATGGATTGATTGATTTGCAACATTTTTCCCTGGTTACATGATTCATGTTCTTTCCCTCCCCTCTTCCCTCCTCACTCCCAGAGCTGATACCCAATTCCACTGGGTTATCCATGTATCATTGTTCAAAAACCTATTCCATATTATTCATATTTGCAATATTGATCTTGTAGTGCTAAAACTCCAATCATATGTCTTTCTTCTGCCTTTCTACTCCCACAGTTTTTTCTATGGATGTGGATAGCATTCTTTCACATATGTTCCTCTGGATTGTCCTGGATCATTGCATTGCTGCTAGTACAGTAGTCCATTACATTTGATTGTGCCACAGTATATCAGTCTCTGTGTACAATATTCTCCTGGTTCTGCTCCTTTTACTCTGCATCAATTCCTGGAGTTCTTCCCAGTTTGCATGGAATTCCTCAGTTCATCAGAATATTGTTTTTAATAAAATTCTCTGACAAAGGTCTATTTTTTTAAATATATAAGGAGTGTAAAAATGGAGATTTGAACCCCGGACTTCAATCCCCAGAAGTCCTTGCGAGTTCCCAAATTGCCCTCTAATCTCCCTGAATCTCCCTGAGTGTGAGATCACAAATTATTATTTAAAGGGACTTCACCTACTGCTCGCTCTCTTGGCTTACAGGATATAGAGTGAGTGATTGTGAATGGGCTCTCTGGGCCTAGACATGTGCTTTTCTTGCTTTATTTTGTATTTTCTTTATTTCTTAATCTTTAATAAAACTTCATAAAAATATAATACTTCTAGCAGAAAAAGCTAATTTTAACTGTTACAGGAGCTAAGACAAATTTACAAGAAATCAAGCCATTTCCCTTCATATCAAGGGATATGAATAGGCGATTTTAGATGAAGAAATCAAAATTACCAATAACCATGAAAAAATGTTCCAAATCCTTCCCGATTAGAGAAATGCAAATTAAAATAGCTCTGAGGTACTACCTCACACCTAGCTGATTGGTCAATATGACAGTAAAGGAAAATAATAAATGTTGGAGGGGATGTAACAAAATTAGGGCACTAATACACTGCTGGTGGAATTGTGAATTGGTCCAAACATTCTGGAGGGCAATTTGGAACTATGTCCAAAGGGCTTTAAAATAATACATATCCTTTGATCCAGCAATACCACTAAATACCACTAGTAGGTCTGTACCTTAAAGAGATGAAAAAAATGGAGATAGATCTGTTTTTACAAGAATATTTGTAGCTGTGCTTTTTGTGGTGGCAAAAAAAGAAGTGGAAAATAATTGAGGTGTCCATTGATTGGGGAATGGCTGAACAAATTGTGTATCTGTTGGTGATGGAATACTATTGTGCTCAAAGGAATAATGAACTGGAGGAATCCCATGTGAACTGGAACGACCTCCAGGAATCCATGCAGAACAGAACCAAGAGAACATTGTATTCAATAACTGAAACATTATGGGCTGATCAAATGTGATAGACTTTGCTACTAATAGCAATATGATGACCTAGGACAATCCCGAGGGACTTTTAAGAAAGAATGCTATTCACATGCAGAGAAAGAACTATGGCATCAGAAATACAGATGAAAACATGATTTATCACTTGTTTATATGGGTATAGGATTTGGGATTTAGGTTTTAAAAGATTACTTTTACAAAAATGAGTAATATGGAAATGGGATTTGAATGATAATATATGTATAACCCGTGGAATTGCTTGCTGGCTCTGGGAGGGAGGAGGGGAGAGGGAAGAGTATGGATTATGTAACCATGGAAAAGTATTTTTTAAAAATAAAAAAAATTATATTAAAAATAATGTTTTTAAATACATAAAATAAAATGCACAGGATTACAAAGGAAACTAATTATACTGCAACTCAATTTAAAATGTATGTAAACAAATTATAGACATACATATATGTACATATGTGTATGTACACACACATATATACCTATACAAATTCATGGACCCCCTATAATCTATCCCAGACCTCCCTGGTGTCTTTGTTAATCAGGTGAAGAACCCTTATTCTAAACTATGTTTATGTTCCTTCTTGTTCCCAAACTTGAAAACCATTCATCTGATGTTAATACTGGAAGATCTGCTGTTATGAGAAGGAGAAGCTCGACGTTGGTGCCCTCGTTGGGAATGGCAGAATACTACCATGAGTATTATTAGTTGGCCACAGTGGTTAGAGCCTTGGACCTGGATTCAGGAAACCTCAAGTTCTGATCTAATCTCAGCCATTAACTAGCCGTCCTTGGGCAAGTCACTGAACTACCTGCCTCAGTTTCCTCATTAGTCAAATGAGGGCAATAGCACCCATCTCTCTAGGTTATTGTGAGTATATGGGCAAGTCATTTACCTCAGTTTCCTTACCTGTCAAATGGGGATAATAGTTTCATTATTTTCCCAGGGTTATTTGAGGATCAAATGAAATAATAACCATAAAGTATTTAGCACATTGCCTAACACATAGTAAGTGCTATATGTGTTAGATGTTATGAGGTAGTATTTGTAAAGTACTTTTTAAAGTACTTATTTTAATATTTACTTATTTTTAAACTTTTAGCTTCCATCTTAGAATCAATGTTGTGCATTGGTTCCAAGGCAGAAGAGTGATAAGGGCTAGACAATGGGGGTTAATTGACTTGCCTAGGAAGTGTCTGAGGCCAGATTTGAACCTAGGACCTCCCATCTCTAAGCCTGGCTCTCAATTCACTGAGATTGAGTTATCCCCTATAAAGTGCTTTTTGAAACTTAAAGTACTATATAAAGACTAGTCATCATTA
This sequence comes from Monodelphis domestica, assembly GCF_027887165.1. Classification (NCBI taxonomy): domain Eukaryota; kingdom Metazoa; phylum Chordata; class Mammalia; order Didelphimorphia; family Didelphidae; genus Monodelphis; species Monodelphis domestica. The sequence continues at coordinate 96,823,770 of NC_077233.1, forward strand.
TTACAGTTAGTTGGGGGTGGGGGGTGATGGTTGTGGAGTTGTGGAGATAATGGACCTTGATAGACAGAGTTTTGGCAATAGCGGCTCCCCCCATCCCCAGGACACTCCCTCTCCCCCGCCCCCCACCCAGGTCACAGGTGGCTCATCCTGGGCTCCAGTGCCAGTATTGAGGAGGGTCATCCTTGTAGAAAAGGGACTCAGTCTCCTTACCACCACCACCACCAACTACTGACCACCCAGTGGTCCCCAGCAGGGAAACAGTCTCTGGTGATGCAATGGGACAGCATCCTTTGGGAGTGTGGTAGCCCCTGCCTCTTCAGCCACCACAGAAAAACAGAAAAATCTCAAGTCCTGGGCAATGTGGAAATGGTGCAATGTCAGAAGTAGATATGGTTTTTACCAGTGGAAAACAACCTGAAAGGAAATGCCTTAATCTCTGCTTTGCAGCTGCACCATAAGAGCTGACATGGGTCTGTGTCTCGTGGCGTGTAGTGGAAATGTCCAAAATGTGATGTCTCCCCCGTTGTTAGCTTCTTGAGAGCACAGACAGCCTCAGCTTTTCTACTTGTATCTCCAGCACTTGACACAATGCTTTGCATATAATTAGTGCTTAATAAATGCTTTTTCCCCATTCATTCATACATTTATTCAATAGGAGCTGAGCTGTTGTTTTCTTTCTCCCAAGGGAACAGTGTGCTACTACTTAATGTTCTTGTCCCTCTCCCTCCCAAACAGCAACCCCAAACCTCTTTTTGTCCCTTTCTCAATTTTCTGAGGCTTTCCTTATATACTGGGCTTTAGCCTTTGCCAGGCTGTTCTTACTGGCCTCTCTCATCTACTGGTCTTCATCCTTGGTTATGTTCCTTTCCTACAATCTTTGGTGCCACTTCTGCTTGGCTCTGAGCTCATTTGAGAGTTCCCTAGGCAGATACATCTGCTCTCTTTAGATGCCTATCCTTCCTCTTTTTCATCAGGTTCATTGGCAACTATTTCATTAGCCTCTGTTCTGGAGAGCGTCTCTAACCCGTTCTTGAAGTGAGATTATCCACTTAAACTGGAATCCCAAGGGACAAAGCATGAACTCTGCTAGTGAACAATAAGATAATGGCCAGGGATGCTTTGGAAGAGATGACTGATGTCTGGGTGCTTGAGTCAGGCTAGTAGAGTGAGAGAAAACTACACATGGGACTTCAACCATATCCTTCAACTGTACCTAGTCACTCTTTCCTAGCCTCCCAAAGATCTTTCATGTTGTAGTAAAGATTACTGGTATACCTCAACTAGGTGTGCACAGGATGGCAACAGGGAGAGGAGGGTCAAGGTTTGCTTGAGGAGGCAACAAGGGAAGATGGGAATTCAGGAGTGTCTTTTAATGAAGGAAATTTCCCTCTTCATGTTCTAGGATGGAGGTAGAAAAAAACCAGACTCAAGATTTCATGACGCCTTAAATCAGGAAGTCTAAACTCTAATCTCAGCAATACTACTAATTCACTCAAGGACATTTGGCCAAGATATTTTTTCTGAGACTTAATTGTTTTTAATCTGTTCAATGAAGCATAAGACTAGGTAATCTTCACGATTCATTCCAATTCTGTTATTTTTGTTTTATATTATATTTGATGTCATATTCTAAATGTTATTCTAGCTTTGACATTTCAGGTTTCTCTAATCCCACATAAATAAGACAATGCGGTATAACTGTTACATTATAATCAGTCCTAGAAGAGAGAGGTCCATTGGGCTCAAGAAAAGGTTAGAATGTGAGTGAATAAGAGAGAATCAACCAATCCATCAATGAACGTGAATTTATTGAGTCCCTGCCATATGTAAAACAATACTGTGCTAATCTATCTAGCATGAGTGAGGACTTATGTACCAAGCCCTCGCCCCCAGGTCACCTTTGGCTCCTTCTGCTTGCGTTGAATGACTGCCAACTTTCTATCAATTTCTAGAAGCACTCTTTCTGATTCTTCCCTTTTCCAGGGTTGCCTAAGGGCATCCTGCTTCTTTCTTCCCATTTCAACAAGGTCTATGGGACCCAATTATCCTAAACAATGAATCTTGGTAATCTGTCCCTTCTTAAGGAGCTATTCCTCTCTCTCTAGTCCCACCTCCTGCCCAAGTGGCCACAGATATCCTCAGATAGCTCCTGGATCTGCCCACTCGGCCATGGAATTAAAGTGAAGGAAAGCTTCCAGGGATAGTCGGGGTCTGACGGTGGGGGGGGGGGGGAGGGAATTAAAGGAAAGTGAGAAGCGTTCACAGGACCATCATGAGACAAAGCAGCAAGAGCAGGGATAGGAGTGTGATCCAGGAGCAGGTGAGAAGGATGGAGACTGTGTGGTTCAGCTCGGCTACCACCCTATCTACCCAGTTGGAGTACGTGCTGATCCGAGCATAGACACCTGGGGTTTCTGGCTGAGCACATCCCAGGGACCAGCTCACCAGACCTGCCTGGAACCAGGTGTTGTCAACTTCACAGGCGAGTGGGCTCCCATCATCTCCCTGTGGAGAGAGAGGTGAAGGGGAGATATTAGTGAGGCCTGGGAGGATGAAGCCCCAAGGCCTGCTGGTGCTTGTACAGGGAAGCTCCTAGGACAATGGGCAGCATAGGAGCCTGAGGGGGACACAGTAACTGCGGGGAATGGCCGTGTTGCTTAGGACGACAACTGTATGACATACATTACGGGTTGCCCCTTGCACTCTGGAAGCAATCTAGTGGGTTTGGGAAAAGCCAGAAAATCTGGCTAGGGAAAGCACTCGTCAGAACACTCCAGGACCCGAGCGCAGCGGTGTCTGGGGCTTGACATCCTGCTGAACACTGTGCAAGGGGCTGTCAAGGTATCCTAGTGGAAGCACGCGGCACTGTTGGAAGAGAGCAAGACCCAGTCTGGACACCAGTCTGCGGCTCTCGACTTTGCCATGTGATTCTATAGGTACTATCAACCTGTGGTGGGGGATGACGTCTTCACCCCTTCTTCCACTGACAAGTACGGGCTTCAGAAAGCAAAAGGCAGATTTGGAAAGTGAAGAGCTGGGTGATAAAACAGAAAGAAATTTAACTATCTGAACTAAGTGTTGACATGTGGGAAATACAGTCTCTTGGTTAGGGATACAATATTACAAATGAGGACTAGAAAGAAAACTTTTGCCTGGAGTCTAGTAAATCTGCTTGAAGGTTTTCTACTAGAAATGGAGAGTGTAGGAGATTCATAGAGACATAAGTGTGTGTGTATACACATATAGGGATGTATATGCATGCACATGTGTGTACACATACATGTGCCATTTAAACATTCAGTTGTCCAACTCTTTGTGACTCTAAAGCATGCCAGGCCCCTCTCCTCTCCACTATCTCCCAAAATCCAAGCTCGTGTTTTCATTGCTTCCAGGATATCTTATCCTGTGCCCCCCCTTCTCCTTTTGCCTTCATTCTTTCCCAACATCAGGGTCTTCCCCAATGAGTCTTGTCTTGTCATTATGTGCCCAAAGTATTTAAATGTCAGCTTCATTATTTCTCTTTCCAGTGAAGAGTCTGAATTAGTTTCTTTAAGTATTGGCTGTTTTGATCTCCTTTGCTGTCCAAGGGTCTCAATGACCACAATTTGAAAGCATCAACTCGGCGGCGGCACCCAGCTTTTTGTACAGTCCAAGTCTCACAGCCATGCATTACTAGTAGAAAAACCAGAGCTTTGATTGTATGGATCTTTGTTAGCAAGGTGATCTCTGCTTGTTAGTGTGCTGTCCAGATTTGCCATAGATATGCTTTTCTTCCAAGGAGCAAGTGTCTTTTCATTTTATGGCTGCAATCTCTACAGTGATCTTTGAACTCAGGAATGTAAAATCTGACACTGCTTCCATTTCTTCTCCCTCTATTAGCCTGGAAGTGATAGAACCAGTTACCAAAAGTCCTTTTTAGTTTTTTCACATGAAGCTTCAAGCCAGCTTTTCACTCTCCTGTGTCACTCTCATCAAGGCTTAAGTTTTCTTCACTTTAGTCATTAGAATGGTATCATCTGCATATCTGAGGTTGTTAATATTCTCCCAGCAACCTTAATTCTGGCTTTTGATTCATGAAGCCTGATATCTCTGCATGATGTACTCTGCATAGATGTTAAATAAATAAGATGAATAATAACAGCTTTGTCATACTCCTTTTCCAGTCTTAAACCCATCAGTTGTTCCACGTTTGTTTCTAACTGCTGCTTCTTGTCCCACATACAAAGTTCCTCAAGAGACAGGAAAGGTGATTTGGTACTTCCATCTCTTTGAGGACATCCCACATTTTGCTGTGATCCACACAAAGACTTTGGTCAGGCATGGATGTTTTTCTGGAACTCCCTTGCTCTTTCCATAATCCAACAAATGTTGGCATTGTGGTCTTTAGTTCCTCTGCCTCTTTAAAAACCAGCCTGTACTTCTCGTAATTCTTGGTTCACATATTGCTGAAGCCCAGCTTGAAGAATCTTACACTTAAAATTCCTGATGATGAAATTAGCACAATTTTTTTTTAATGATCTGAATGTTGTTTGGCATTGCCATTTTTCCGTGGCTACTGTTGAGTTTTCCAAATTTTCTGGAATATTGAATGTAGCACTTTAAGAGCATCATCTTTTAGGATCTTAACATTATTGTTTAAAATACGTCTTCCCAAGACTCACTTGACTTCATTCTTTGTAATATATGGCTCTAGATCAGTAACCACATCACTATGATCACAACTGATGTTCTTGATTAGTTATGTATATTCTTGCCACCTTTTCTTCATCTCTTCTCCTTCTGTTAAGTTCATACCATTTGTCTTTTATCATACCCATTTTTGCATGAAATATTCTCTTGATGCTTCTAGTTTTCTTGAAGAGATCTCTTGTTTTTTCCATTCTATTATTTCGTCTATTTCTTTGCGTTGCTCATGCAAGAAAACCTTATCTCTCCTTGCTATTCTCTGAATTCTGCATTCAGCTGGGTATGTCTTTTCCTTTCTTCTTTCTCTTTCCTTCTTACCTCAGCCATTTGTAAACCTTCATCAGACAACAATTCTTCTTTCTTGTTCTTTTTCTTTGAGATTTATTTGTTTCACTCTCCTATACATTATCCCAAATCTCTGACCATAGTTCCTTAAGGATCCCATCTACCAGATCCAATCTCTTAAATCTCTTCATTACCTCCACTTCATATTCTAAGGAATGTTATTTAAGTCATATGCATGTGGTCTGATGATTTCTCCTACTTTCTTCCACGTAAGTCTGAATTGTGCAACGAGAAGCTCATAATCTAAGGCACAATCGGCTCCAAGTTTTGTTTTATCTGACTGTATAGAGCTTCTCCACCTTTGGCTGTGAAGTACATAATCAGTCTGACTTTGACACTGACAATCTGGTGATGTCCATAGAATTGGGGTTGCTGAAAAAGTGCTTGACAAAATACTGTAAGCCTTCATAGAAATGATTAACTTTGACCTTTTCAGCATCAGTTGGAGCACAGACATGTAATAGCATGATGCTGCATGGTTTGTCTTGGATATGAATATTATTTAAATAATAAAGATATTATTCTGTCATTTTTGAAATGACAATACTGCTTTCCTCATACTTTTCCTGAGTACGAGGGCTACTCCATTTCTTCCCAGGGATTTTTATTCACAGTAGTCTAGATAAAAATTCATCCATTCCCATCCATTTGAGTTCACTGACATGGAAGATGTTGATGTTTAATCTTTTCATTTCCTGTTCGAGTATATCCAGCTTACCTTGGTTCAAAGATCTTACATTCCAGGTTCCCGTGCAATCCTGACCTTTGCAGCATTGGACTTACCTTTTGTTATCAGACACACCTGCAGCTGAGCTTCCTTTCAGCTCCGACCTACCCACTTCATTCTTTCTAGAGCTACTTAGTTGTCCTCTGCTCTTCCCTTGTAGGGTATTGGACACTTTCTGACCTGAGGGGCTCATCGTTTGGTGTCATCTTTTATCATTTACTCATTTCTAGCATTAATACCATCCATGGGGTTTTCTTGGCAAAGATGCATTTCCTTCTCCAATGAATTACCTTTTGTCAGAACTCTCCTCTATGACCTGTCTGCCTCGGGTAACCCTACACACCATGGTTCATGGTTCATTTGAACTACGTGAGATCCTCCACCAGGACAAGGCAGTGATCCATAGACATTTACATATATATATATATGTCTGCATGTCTGTATGTCTGTATGTGTGTGTATGTATGTGCCAAGCTAGAAATCACAGGTTCAATATGGGAAGAATGGCATGAAGAAGATTAATAATTCTTAGAAGATAATATCTGAGAGACAAAAAAAGTATGACCTCAAATGACTATATACTAAGATAAAGAATATGGTAAAGAAAATGAGGAGACTAAAGCCCTTTGTATAAAGGTGTAAATTTGATCTCATAGGAACCATTGAGACTTGATAAATGGTACTCTCTTTTTTTTTTAAACCCTTACCTTCCATCTTGGAGTCAATACTGTGTATTGGCTCCAAGGCAGAAGAGTGGTAAGGGATAGGCAGTGGGGGTGAAGTGACTTGCCCAGGGTCACACAGCTGGGAAGTGGCTGAGATCAGATTTGAACCCAGGACCTCCCTCCCATCTCTAGGTCTGGCTCTCCATCCACTGAGCTACCCAGCTGCCTCTGAAATGGTACTCTTGACTGGACAATGACAATGGAAAGTTCACTTTGTGCAAAATTAATAAATTAGGTCCTATGTGTCTAAAAATATTTGTAGCTACTCTTTTTGTAGTAGCAAAGAATTGGAGATGAAGGGGTTGCTCATCAATTGGGGAATGACTGAACAAACTATAATATATGCATATAATAGAATACCGTCATGTTGTAAAAAATGATGTAGGGGATGGTTTCCAAGAAAGTCAGGCAGACTTGTACAAACTGATGTAGAGTTAAATGAAGTATGAAACATGAAAATAATTTTTGCTGCAATAATAACATTATAAAGCAAATAATTTTTTTAAACTTAAGAGCTCTAATCAATTCAATAACCAACCATGACTCCAATGGACTAATGATACAGAATGCCACCCTCCCGTTAGAATATGAACTCCCTAAGTATAGGAGCTGCCTTTTGTCTTTTTTTATATCCCTATTGCCTAGCATAGTGGCTGGCACACAGAAGGTATTAAATAAATAATTACAAATTAAAGAGATACACATTTTTGGACAAAGCCCACATTGGAATTTGTTTTGCTTGACCATGTATGTTTCTGACAAAGGTTTTTCCCTTTCCTTTCCCCCCCAGGGGTAGAGAGGCGGGGGGGGGGGGGGAATAGTTGACATCTCTGATGTTGTACAGGTTCTATCCCCCCATGCCAGAACTGCTCTTCCTCCTTACCTCCGCAGACACTCATTTTTTTCTTTTTGAGGCTCAGGTGAAATGCAGTCTTCTACAGAAGCATTTTCCTAATTCCTCTGGTTGCTGGAGCCCCCTCCAATTAACTTATATTTATTTTGTTATGTACCTGTAGGAGTGCAGTATCCCTCCTTTCCCACAGCCCCAGAAGTATTTAAACTCCTTGAGGGCAGACAGCAGGCACTTAACAAAACCCTTGTTGAACTGAATTGAAATGGATTCCGTTGAACTGGGTGGCTAGACCACCAATTCCAAAGAGAAAGGCCTGTGCCTACACCAAAGCTGCGCTTAGACTGCTTTCAGAGAGCCGGAGCGTCCAGGAAGGAGCAGGGAAGGGCCCTGTTCTCCGTAGTCCTGTCCCAGAGACCACACTTGGAGAGCTGGACTCCCCTCTGGGAGTGTCCCTGCGGGCAGCAACAATGCTGGGCAGGGCAGGGCAGGGCAGGGGAGGCCAGCCTGCAGGTGCCTCATCTGAGGAAGGGACCACTTTGGGAATGGGCTGGATGTGGTGGTTCTCTGCAAGGGAGTCTCTTGGCCGAAGAGCCAGACTGCAAGGACTGCCTGTGCTGTACCTGGGAGCACAGGGTCTTGGGATCGTATTGACGTTTAATAAATATCGGGGGGATGAATGAACTAAGCGATGAGCAAAGTTGCAAGAGATGCGGGTTTTAGTACAGTCGGAGGCAAAACTTCCCAACAATGAAAACTGCCCAAACGGAAAAGGAGCTCGCTGCTTGGATGCGCTGAGTTTGCATCGTCTGCTGGGAAAAAGCCTGGACGGCTCATCTTCAGGGATTCCGTCAGGGATTCCGGTCCAGAACAGTGACGGACACGGAGCATAAGGACAGCACCTACCTCTAGGGCTCTGAAGAAGAGCAAATGGGAGAATCCTGGCCAGGCCTTCACAGAGCTCGGCCCATAATAAGCACCATCTAAAGGGCAGCTATTCTACTATCTGCGAAAGCTGTCACAATATCAACAACATGACAGTAACCACTATTGTCATCACCAGCAGCATTTATAGAAGCATAAGGCTGATTATTCATAATAACAGTACCCTTTGTAGACTATTCCAAGGTTTACAAAGTAGTCCGAGAACGTAATCTCATTCTATCCTCACAATAACCCTGGAAGGGAGGTGCTAGTAGTATCTCCATTTTACAGAGAGGGAAACTGAGGCAGATAACCGTTAAGGTGATTTGCCCACACATGGCTAGTAAGTATCTGAGACAGGATTTGAACTCAAGGCTTCCAGACTGAATCCAGAGCTATGCACAATGGTGCCGCCTAGTTGTCTCACACAGGCTCTGTGAGAGGACAGAATTCTGTTGCACAATTTGTCTCTGGGCACCTTATTGTGTGATATTTCTGAATCCTGTGCTAAGCTCCTCTGGACTCCTGCCAAGGAGAGCTGAAAGACGGGGCTGAGACTCAGGGGTGGGTCCCGAGGGGGGAGTCTCTAAACGTTTATGGAGCAGCCCGTCAGTGCCTTCCGCGGGGCAGAACTCACAATACAGAAGTCTCTTCCTCGGGAGTAATCGCTGCACAGCATGCCGATGGAGATGATGCGGACGATGGTGGGCACTTGGGAGGCTTCGTGGTAGAAGGTGTCACAGTCGTCGTTGCTCATGATGGAGATCTCGGCTTCCTGAAGTTTTGGAGACATTGGCTCTGTCGGGTTTGGGGTGGAAGAGACCTCAGTGGTTAGAGCTTTCCGTATTCCGTGACCCCCCTGCGGCCCCCCCTCGGCCAGCACACCCCGAAGCCCCTGGGAAAGGCCCGAGGCCCGGCTCTGCTAGCCCTTCCAGGGTCTGGAGCGGCTCCTTTAGTCCCTGCAGTGGATCTTGGAGGTCCAGCAGAGGGGAAGCCCCGAAGAACCTACCTCTCTCCTGCCAAACTAAATTAAAACAACAGCCACATTCCCCGTGTGCAGAATTCCTTTTCTTTCCCTCCTCCTCCCGGACCCGGTGAGCACTTCCACTGGGTTGTACAAATGGTATCTCTCGTAGCTATTTCCCGCCCTTCCTTTCTGCAATGGGGCCGCCTTTGAAAACCCGAACCCCCGTCCTATACCCGTACAAACAAACGGGACGTCTTTGGACAAACTAAACGTTTTCTGCCACCACCAAATTGTTCTTTCCGACTCCCCCGAGTTCCTCGTCAGCCCGGCTTCCGCGGAACGGTGAGAAGGATGGGGAGGCCCACCCTGAGGTGTGAGGAGAGCTGCAGCGGCTGTCCTCAGGCGCCAGGCGAAGGAGGGCAGAGCCCCAGGACTTGGGCCTGAGAGAGAATCCGCTCTGGAGCATCCCTGCCCACTGGCCCACCACGTTCCGCTTGGGGCCCTCCAATGAGGACAGCGAGCTCCCAGTCAGCTGTGGAGGGTCCCCTCCCTCGAGCCCCAGCCTTCCCCTGGACCATTGTATCCCCATGGCAGGTCTTCCGGGACTTAGAGCTCTCCTGCCCTCCTTGGCCCCCACCAGGCTCCTTCCAGGCAGGACACGACTGCCAAACTAACCACAGCAGGGCTGCGTGGCGTAATTCATGACTTGTTTAATTGCCGGAGTATGAGGAATGGGAATTGTTCCACTTACCTGCTGGCAAGCCGCACCTACTCCTCAATGGGACTAAGGGAAATAAGGTCCTTGGCTAGTCAAGGGATTATGTAGCAATAAGAATAATTCCTTACAAACTTGCCAGGGCTTTTCCATCGGCCCAGAATGGGCTGGAAATTGTAGGATGGACCAACAAATCAAAACAGGAAAATAAGAACATGTTCAGGAGAACATAGGAGCCTCCCTTAGCCAGTAGAGGAGGCTCCAAATAGGCCGACCAGGCCTCGCAAGAGGCTGCTACCCATAGGGCCATCCGGGCTGGAGCTGGGGAGACGTGGCAGGATCTAGGCAGCTGGGCATTAGACTTGGAATCAGAGGCCCTGCGTTTGAATTTTAGCTCTGTAATCGGATGCACGTGCCTGTGGACAAGCCACCTTTCCATTTCTGGTACTCCGCCTCTTCCTCAGGAAAGTCACAGGACTGGCTTTGATAAGTGACCTCCAGGGGTCTTATATAACAGGCATTTAACAGATATTTGGGGAATGGATGGATGAACTGAGCAATTAGCAAAGTTGCATGAGATGTAGATTTTAGGGCCATTGAAGGAAAACTTCCTCACAATGAACACTGTCTAATCCACCTCTTTACTCCCAAGTCATTCAAAGATATCATCAAGGCCTTTGACTAAGTGTACTTTTGTCCTATACTAGCAATAATCCCCTACCTGGCCATAGTCCTCCTTTTGAAGCTATCCCTCCACCCCTGAGCAGGCACACATACACACACAAACACATACGCTCACCCTCAGGGTTCACTTTTTTTTTACCCTTACTTTCTGTTTTAGAATCGATACTAAGTATTGATTCCTAGACAGAAGAAAGGTAAGGGCTGGGCAATGGGGGTTAAGTGACTTGCCCAGGGTCACGCAGCTAGGAAGTTTGAGGCCAGATAGGAGGTCAGAATCTCTTGTCTCCAGGCCTGGCTGGTGATCCACTGAGCCCCCTCGCTAACCTCAATAGGCTGACTTTCAGAGAAGTGAATATGTTTGTCTCCCCTCAATTCCCAAAGGACGTGGCTCTGTCGATGTTTGTTCTGCTCCCCGAGTTCTGAGAGCATCAGATCCCAAATCAGTTATGGAAGATGAAAAACGTAAAAAAGTGAAATGCTCTGTCCGGCCACAGTCCTCCCTAGGATTCTGAAAAACAGGAAACCCGAATTGTGCACAACACAGAAAGGAGGCTCCATTTCTCCATGGACTCTCTGAAGCGTTAGACTGTGTGCTGCATTTCTATTTATAGTATGATTTCATGGGAATAGATTATAGGTAGAACTCATCGGCGCTTTTTGGTTCAGTTCCAATGAACATGTTGGATACGAACGAGAAACTTAAACACTAAACTAAGCGATTTCAGCTGCCCAAAAGGAAAAAGAGCCGGCTACCGCGGAGTCTGCATTGCCTGTATGTGACGCTCAAGGCCTTCAAGAGAAGAGACGGAATAACTCAGCTATTCTATAAAGGAATTCCTGTCCAGGTGCCCCTTCCATGGGACTTCAACCACAACGCAGAACCACAGGATGATAATAGCACCTACCACCCAGGGTGGCGATGAACACCAAACCAGGTAACATTGGAAAAGCACTCAGCACAGAGCCTAGCACGCAGGAGACATCACTAAGATACCTTATACAGACTTTTTTTGCAGATGAAGCAACTCAGGCCCAGGGAAAGCTCCCATACAGGACGGAGAGGTAAATCCTCGCACCTCGGACCTGGTTTCCTTCTACTACACCTCGCTTCCTGCTTCTGCTTCTTTTGGATCTTCCTTGCCCCTCACCTGCAGCCCTAAGACATTGGAACACTGGCTGTAATTCGAAGATGGCCAAAAACAAACAAACATCCCCCAAACTCCTCTGTTAAAAAAAAAAAAAGGTTTTATGAAAACCGTCTGGTACTGACAAGACGTGGAAAAGATCAGTGGAACAGAACAGACACAGTTGCGAAAGACTGTAAAAGTTTGCAGTAACCTTGTGTTCGACAAAAGTAAAGATCAAGTCTGTGGAGTAAGAATTCATTATTTGGTAAAAATTGTTGGGAAAGCTGGAAAGGAGGCTGGCCGAAACTAGACATACCAATATCTTACACCTTTTACCAAGATAAGATCAAAATGGATGCATGACCTAGGCAAAAAGGGAGGAATAATAAATCAGATCAGGCAACACATTATGTATCAGGCTTATGGATAGGAGAAGAATTTATGAACAAGCAGGAGATAGCATCATGAAAGAGGCAGCTGGGTGGTTCAGTGGCTCTAGGCCCAGGCCTGGAGGGGGAACGTCCTAGGTTCAAATCTGGTTTCAGACACTTCCCAGATGTGTGACCCTGGGCAAGTCACTTAATCCCCAATGCTTAACCCTTACTGCTCTTCTGCTTTGGAACCAATATACAGTACTGACCCTAAGATGGAAGGTGAGGATTGTTTTTTGTTGCTGTTGTTGTTGTTGTTTTAAAGAAAGTACTGTGAGATGTAAAATGGATCATTTTGAATACACTAAATTGAAAAGGTCTTGTACTAATAAAACTAACATAGCTAAGATTAGAAGGAAGGAAAGTAGTAAGTTGGAGGAATATTTTAGAGAAAGTTTCTTGGATAGAAGTCTCGTATCTAAAATAGATAGAGAACTCTGCCAAATATATAAGGAATATGTGTCATTCTCCAATTGGTAAATGGTCAAAATATATGAACATATCATTTTTGGATGAAGAAACCAAAGCTATATGTAAATATATGAAAAAATGTTCTAAATCATTATTGATTATGCAAATCAAAATAACTGAGGTATCATCTGACACGTAGCAGATTGGCTAAAATGATAAAAGGGCAAAATGAAAAATGTTGGAGGTATGGAAAAATGGGCACACAAATACACTCTTGGTGGAATTGTGAACTGATCCAACCATTTTGGAGAACAATATGGAATTATACTCAAAGGGTTATAAAACTCTGTATATCTTTTGATCCAGCAATACCACTATTGGGATTATTTCCTAAGGTAACCCAGGAAAGTGGAAAAGAAACTAAATGTGCTATAATATTTATAGCAGCTCTCTTTGTGGTGGCAAAGAACTGAACACTGAAACTGGGGAACGGCTAAACAAATAGCATATGATTGTGATGGAATACTATTACGCCGTAAGAAATGACAAAGGGCTAATTTTGGGAAGACCTACATGAAATACGAAAAGTGAAATGATTAGAACCAAAAGAAGATTATGTGCAGCAACAGAAATACTGTTTGACCAACAACGTGGAAATGGGTTCTGATGAAGGACACAAGTAATACCCAATGAAATTGTGCGTCAGCTACGGGAAGGATGGGAGGAGGGGAGGCAGGGAAATAATGTGATTCTTGTAACCAAGGAATGATGTTCTAAATTGACTAAATGATTTTAAAAAATAAAATAAATAAAATAAAAAACAAGACATATTGTTTGAAGAATGACTTGAGTATGTCCATCTCCAGAGAAAGAACTGATAAATAGAAATAAGTAAAGCATACTTTTATCTATAAGTTTCATACATACATATATCTTTTTGCCAAATGATGCCTTCTCTGGTGGGGGAGGGGAGGGGAGAGGAGGGAGTTACCTGGGTATTTAAATGTAACAAATAAATAAACAGAAAGTCTGTCTCTGAAATTCCATCTTCAGAGCATGATTCCTTTTGTCAATCATGTCTTACCCAGACTCCTTTAAGTACAAATGCTCCCGAGGGAAAAAGATCCATTCGGCCCTTATACCTCAGTGAAATCTTTCCTTGGGAGGAGGGAAGAGGGATTACTAAGTGGGGGAGGGCACACTGGGGAACAAAGAAAAGGACTCCTATCAAATCGTGACACATCTAGAAGAAAGGTCTCAGGACTCGGCAGTGACTCAGGGACAGAAAAGAGATGGGACAGCACACATACATGACACAGATGATGTCAGCAGATTGAGATGCTGCAAACTGAAACAGAGAAGGAGTTATACTAGGACCAAGGAAGTGGAGATTTGGTGGGCTTTGGACAGCTTCTTGGAAATTCTCTTGGGAGCTCTAGAATCATATCTTGGGTAAGTTTGCAGGGTGATCCTTTTGCCTAATCTGGGGTGGCAGAGTCACTGCCCATTCAAGACATGTATTTGCCTGTGGAGAGGCTTCTCCGGTACTTTGGAATTATTTTAAAGTTATCTGGTTGGAATTGCTTCTCTCCTTGATTCTACCTGCATAGATCTTATATTTAAAGACTATAATATGATCCAATCATTCTGAACTTATTTTGTTAAGTAATAAAATAATCAATTTGGCTTTGGGGACTGATGGTAATGGGAGAATGGGTAATGGGAAAGCAAGGCAGTTAACTGGGTCCAATGCATGCTGTTCTATCATTTTAAAAAAATTTAACTATTTTTTTTATTAAAACCCTTATCTTCCATCTTAGAATCAATACTGTGTATTGGGATGGGGGTAAGTGACTTGCCCAGGGTCACACAGCTAGGAAGTGCCTAAGGCTAGATTTGAACCTACAACCTCCCCACTCTAGGTCTGGCTCTCAATCCACTGAGCCACCCAGATGGCCCCTGTTCTGTCATTTTTAAAGTCTGTAAATAACAGTAACTTTTACTGGTGCAATTTTGCAGGGGATTTCTTCAGTGTGTAGGAGTCACATAATTGGATTTGTTTTAGGAAAAATTTTGGTATGAGAATGTCAAGTTTGGGGCTTTGAATAAAAAAAAGACTTTGGTGCTGTTTGCACTGTCTGGAATCAGTATATAAGAACCAAGGAATTTTTTTTATCTATGTTTTGCTCCAGAAAAGTAAATAAATACTCTTCCTGATCAAATTGTAGACTCATCAGGAAATAGTTAGGAAGTAGGTTAGATTAATTAATAATAAGCATGCAAAATTAGATTAGTCAGGAAGTAAGTAGATGGAGATGTATGTGGCAAGCAGGACTCAGAAGCTGGAATGGGTATAGCGAATGCTGTGAGATGCAAGAGGTAGGGCAGAAAAGCTCCAGGCCGATGAAGAATACCTGTTGTGGGGAACAAGGCCAGATCTTTCTTTCCATGGGGCTCTTTCCTCACCTTCCTTCCCTGCAGTGGGTACTTTGGTCACGCCCCAACCTGTTAGCCAGCAAAAGGACCCAGGTTTCACTTGGAACTTGGAGGAGGCAATGCAGATAGGGGCAATGTGCTTGGTGTAATTCAACCTCTTGACCAGCTTGAGGAGGGCTATGTCGTTCTCACGGCCAATCCATGACCAGTATCTCTTCTCCTGGAAGTTGGGATGAATCACCACCTTCTTAACTGAGACCCGGAGAGAATTTTTACTGCTTTCATTGAGTTTCGTGCTCCCCATGTAGACATCATAAGAAAAGTCACTGTTTGAGAGAAAAGGCATCAATATGGTTATCTTCAGGTCCGAGTAGAAGGAGCATTGGACAAGATGTCAGAAAACATGAGTTCAGGTTCTGGCTAGGCAATTTACTAGTTGGGTGACCTTGAGTAAACTACTGACCCTCTTAGATCACAGTTTAATTATGTGTAAAATGAGAGGGTCAGACTAGATGATTCACCCTGGAAGGTCTGCATCTTGCACAAAGGCAACAACAATGTGGTGTTTTAGAATGTTGTACAAGGATATAATCTAAGAATCACAGAATCTTGGAGAGGTCCCGTACATGCATCAGGATTTTCCTCTGCAGCCGCCCTGGTACCTGACTATTCAAACTATTTTTGAATACCATTAGTAACAGGGAGATCCCTCTGAAGCCAGAGAATGTCAGTATTGTAGAGTGCTGATATAAAATTCGTCCTTCTAAGTCAAAATCTATTTCCTTTTATTTTCCAACCATCACACTTATTTATGGCTGATGGCATCAAGCAGAACCAAGATTCAGAATTTTCAGAAAATGCTCATCTTCAAAGAGTCAGTGAATAATGCCAACTGAAAGGGAGGTTTCTCATGAGATCCCATGGGGATCTGCCTATGGTTCTGTGCTGATCAATGTGTGCCAATGACTTGGGTGAAAGCATAGATATCAGACTTATCAGACTTGCAGATAATATAGAACCAGAGAATTTCAGAGCTAGAAGGGCCCTTAGAGGCCTGAAGAGAAGCTCTCTCCACAACTCAACCAAACTAACAATCACCCAACTTCTGTTTAAATAACTCAAGAGGTCATGAGAAACCACTTTTGGGTTGCTCTAACCATTAGAAAGTTTCTCCTCATATCAAGTCCAAATGGGCTTCTTTACAACTTCTATTCATTGTCACTAATTCATTGTCACAAAGTAAAATAAATCTCATCTCTTCTTCATTACAATCCTTCAAATATTTGGGGATGGCTATGATGTGTCTTCTCTCTCTGTCCCCTACAAACCTTCTTGAAGATAATTTCCCATCTTCTTTAACCAATTCTCATATGACATAATCTAAGGATTTTGATCACTTTGGTCCTTTTCTAGAATCCAGGCTTGTCAATGTTCTCCCTAAATGTGGTCCTCATAACAAAACATCATAATAGAGATGTGGTCTGACCAGGGTAGAAAGGCAGCAGGGCTATCCCCTCTCTAGTATTGTACACTATGTTTTTCAGAGCATGTGTAAAATACCCAGCCTCAAAACTGGTTGGAAGGGGGCAGTTGGCTGGCTCAGTGGATGAAGAGCCAGGCTTAGATATGGGAGGTCCTAGGTTCAAATCTTACCTCAGACACTTCTTAGCTGTGTGACCCTGGACAAGTCACTTAAACCCCCATTGCCTAACCCTACTGCTCTTCTGCCTTAGAACCCATATACAGTATTGATTCCAAGATGAAAGGTAAGGGTTGGGCAACACTGGTTGGGCAAGTTCCTACATTGAAGGACAGAGACAGGATCACAGATCTTGGCAAGCCACAATGATGGGCTGAATTTAATGAGATCAAATATGATGATCAGTGGAAAGTCTAGAACTTACTTGGTTTCAAAAGAATCAATTTCATAAGTGAAGAATTCAGAAGGTCTGGCTAGTCAAGCTTTTGAGAAAGAGATCTGAGAGTTTAGGGACTATATCACTATATATATATATATATATATATATATATATATATATATATATATATATATATATATATATATATATATCACTGATCACTGTGGTACGGTGACCAGGAAAATTAATGTGATCCTTATTAGGCTACATTTAGAAGGGTTCTTAACTCCTTTTTATGTCATGGACCCCCCCTTGATGGACTGGCTGAGTCTTCTTGGAGTCATGTTTTTAAATACATAAAATAAGATATACAGGATTACAAAGGAAACCAATGATGTTGAAATAGTCATATACATATATGTATGGTTTTAAATATGTATGTGTATTTACATTTAAGAACCCCTGATAAGAGGCTATACTGTCCATACAGTGGGAAAGGTTAGTGCTACCATACTAGTCTTACTTCATCAGACTGGATTAAGAAAGAATCCTGGACCTGGAATCAGGAAGACCTAAATTCAAACCTTACCTCAGAACCTTTTTAGTTGCATGACATTAGTTAGGTCATATAACTTCTCCCAGCAAAACAGGGATAATAATAGCACGTATCTCCCGGAGTTGTTTTGAAAATCAAATGAGATAGCACATGTAAAGTGTTTTTCAAACTTCAAGTTCTACATAAATGCTTACTATTATTACCAGATCACAGGGGTGGAACCAAGATGGCAGCATAGTAGCTGGGAAATCTTGAAACTGCTCTGAATATCCTTCCAAACCAATCTTTAAAAAACCTCTCAAAAGGACAGAAATCAAAGCAGGATGAGCAAGGGGGCTCTCCCACTAAACACAATGTGAAAGGTAGGCAGAGAATGAATTTCCACCAGAGAAGGGGGAAAAATTGCACAAGGAAAAGTGCAGGCTGACCACCCCTCCACCCCCACCTACTGTAAGATGCAGAGCCAGGACCTGGGCAACATCAAGATTCTAGGACACAAGCTACACTAACAAAAAAGCACCACAGACCTATCCCTGGAGGTTCCAGGCCCTGGCAGTGAGATTCCAAGCTCAATAGCACTAGACTCACTCAGGTCTCCATAGCAGAGGCAATGACAGTAACAGTGGCAGTGAAGATAGCCTCAGGGCAAAACACTGTAAAGCAAGCTACATCAACCAAAAAACAAACAAACAAAAAAATCAACAACAACAAACAAACAAACAAACAAACACTGCAGACTTACCCCAGGAAATCACAGGCCCTGGAGGTAAGGTTCAGAGCTCCATGGCACTGGGCTCACTTGGGCCTCTGACAGGGAAGTTAAGACAGCCCCAAGGCTAAACCCTTCAAACCAGAAGGCCCAGTCAGGATTACACAGGATCTGGCAGATTCCATACCGAAGGACCACAAGGCTTAGAATACACTCCAGAAGGCAAGAAAACTGGGCCTACAACTAAGAATCACCTACCCATCAAAACTGACTATATATTTTCAGGGGAAAGTATGGATATTCAACAAAATAAAAGATTTCCAAGCATTCCTGAAGAAAATACCAGACTTACACAGAAAATCTGATGTCCAAATACAAAATTCAAGAGAACCGTAAAATGGTAAATAAGAAAAAGAAAAAATTTAAGGACTTCAGTAAGGTCAAATTGATTATAGTCCTACATGGAAAAATGATTTCTATAACTCTTAAAAATTATTATAATTATCACAGTAGATAGAAGAAATATACATAGGCAGAGGGTGTGGTATTAAGCTGTTTAGAATGATATGTAAAATTTTAGGGGGGAAAAGGGGATTGTACTAAGAAAAATACAAAGGAAGAGGTAAAATGGGGTAAATTATATCACATAAAATGGTGTGTGGTAGTGGGGAGAATACTATTACAAGAAGAGGAGGATGAGGGTGGTGACAGGCAATATTTAAACCTTATTCTCCTTGGAATTGGTTCAGAGATGGAAGAACAGTCAGATTTATTGGGATTTAGAATACTATCTTACCCTATAGTGAAGTAGAAGGGGGTGTGAGGAGGAGAATAATATGAGGAGCGGAAAGTTAGGTGGGGCAGTGCTTAAAAGATCCTAAAAATAAGTAGAATGGGAATAAGAAGGGAGGTGGTGGAAGGGGAGTAAAATAAGGGAGGGGAGAAAGGGGACCAATTAAGAGCAAAATACTGGTGTGGAGGGAAAGAGTGAAAGGAGAAAGGGCAGGATTAAAAGAGGAAATCAAAATGAAAGGGAATACACAGTAATCATAACTGTAAATATGAATAGAATGAACTCACCCATAAAACAGAAGCAGATAGCAAAGTGGATTAAAAACCAAAATCCTACCATATGTTGTTTACAAGAAACACACTTGAGGCAGGTAGACACACATAGGGTAAAGGTAAGAGGCTAGAGCATAATTTATTGGGCATCAACTGAGAAAAAGAAGACAGGAGTAGCAATCACAATCTCTGACAAAGCTAAAGCAAAAACAGATTTGATGAAAAGAGATAGGGAAGGTAATTCCATCCTGATAAAAGGCAGTATAGACATTGAAGAAATATCAGTACTCAACATACATGCACCAAATGGTATAGCATCCAGATTTTTAAAGAAGAAACTATTGGAGCTTATGGAGGATATAGATAGTAAAACTATACTAGTGAGGGACCTCAACCTTTCCCTATCAGATCTAGAAAAATGAAACCAAAAAAATAAGTAAGAAATAAGTAAGGGAAGTGAATGAAATTTTAGAAAAATTAGAGTTAATAGATACCTGGAGAAAAGTGAATAGGGATAAAAAGAAATATACCTTCTTTTCAGTAGCACATAGTACATATACAAAGATTGGTCATGTACTAGGGCATAAAAACATTGCAAACAAATGCAGAAAAGTAGGAATAATTAATGCAACTTTTTCAGATCATAATGGGATAAAAATTATAATTAGTAAAGGTTCATAAAGAGGCAAATTAAAAATTAATCAGAAATTAAATAATCTAATTCTCCAAAACTGGTGTGTTAAAGAACAAATCATAGAAACAATTACTGATTTCATTGAATAGAATGACAATGAGGAGACAAAATATCAAAATTTATGGGATACAGCCAAAGCAATACTCAAGGGAAAATTTATATCCCTGAGGGCCTATATCAACAAAAAAGAGAAAGAGGAGATCAATGAATTGGGCAAGCAACTAAAAAAAACTAGAAAAAGAACAAATTAAAAATCCTCAGGTAAAGATCAAATTGGAAATCCTAAAAATCAAAGGAGAAATCAATAATATTGAAAGTAAAAGAACTACTAAACTAATAAATGAGACTAGAAGCTGGTACTTTGAAAAAAAACAAATAAAGTAGATAAAGTATTAGTTAATCTATTACCATATCACATAGGTTTAGAGCTAGAAGGGATCTTAGAAGTTATCTAGTGTCTCCCCCCCCCCCTTTTTTTTTAAGAAATCAAGGTCCAGGTCATTTAAGTTCAGGTTATCTGATTCCAAATCTAACATTTTTTCCTGTTGTGATTCTTTTGAAGTACTAGGTTCACTTCTGGGTATCATATTATAAGAAGGAAATGGATAAGCCAGAGAACATCCAGAAGAGGTTTAACTAGAATGATGTAGGGACTAAAGACCATGCCATATGAAGATCTGTTCAATAAAATAACAATGTTTACCTTGAAGAAGAGAAGACACAGGGAGAACTGTAGCCTTCAAATAAATTCCAAGATTTAGTTTAAATAGTTTCAAGGATTTGCCTTGATCTGCTTGGCTGTGAATGGGAAGAGCATTAAAGGAGGGGACCCAAGTAAGTGCAAAGAGCTGCTAAGGGCTTGTGTATCTTATGCCTTTGCACTGTTCTATCTCCAAAGTTTAGGATGCTCTCCCTCCTTATCTCTGTTTCCTAGATTCCCTGTCTCCTTTAGGACTCAGCTCAAATTCTGCCTTTTATGTGGCCTTTCTGGTTTCTAACTCTACTTTCTCAGCTGCTAGTGCCTTCTACTCTCCAATTACCTCTCACTTTTTATTACTAGATCTTGTATGGACCTCATTACTTACATGTGGATATCAGCTCTTTGGGGGTAGGGGTTGAGTTGTGTGTTCTGTTTTACTTATTCATTCATTCATCCATTATATATTGACCCATCCATACACTCACCCACCTCTCCATCCATCCATCCATTGATTTATTACCTCTCTTTGTTTCCCTGGTGTATACTTAGCTGTATCTAGGTCATAGGAAACACCTAATAAATGTTGATTGATTGGTTAGCTGATTTGAGTTTAAGCAACAGTCTTAAGAATATTCTAAAAATTAGAGTCGTCAGAAATGGTCTGACTTGGGTTTGGACTTTTTTCCTCATTTGAGCAGGTACTAGGTTGGAGATGGTGAAGGGGCTTTAAAATCTCTTCTGCTGAAATTCTATTAGTTTACATTGTCTGAAAGAAAAGTTTGAACCTTTCAAATGATTCTCTTACATAGACTAAACATACATCCTACAACTGTCTTGATGATGGGTCATGCCACCTTCTCTGCTTTCTGTAATCTATATCTCCCTACTCCAGACAAAATTGTGACACAGTATTCACTCTTACCACTCTGGACTTTTTACCGTTTTCCAGATCATCCTTCTTGCACTTAACCTCCCCCACTACTAACCCAACTATACTGCTAAAGAGGGAAATAGGACTGGACTTGGCATCACAGAACAGTTTTCAAGTATTTACCCTGCAGAACTGTAAAATGGGTGGGGCAAGTTTATCCAGACCTACTGATTGACTGATTGGCTTGGAAGGATCTTGGAAATGCTTTAACTCACTTCTTCACACAATGAGCAGCTGTCATCACCCACTGAGGGGCAATTATGGTTCCACTGCACAGGTGATTGTTGGATTCTTGAATGCTCACTTGCCATGGCCACTTCTGGCTTACTGAATCCTCTCCACCTATGACTCTGTCGTAGAGATATGAATGACCACAGCCTGTAGAGGGAGGAGAAGAGAAAGAGAGAGAGAGGCAGAGACAGAAACAGAGACAGAGACAGAGACAGAGACAGAGAGACAGAGAGACAGAAAGAGACAGAGACACAGAGACAGAGAGACACAGAGAGACAGAGAGAGACAGAGACAGAGAGACAGAGACAGAGACAGATAGATAGACAGACAGAGACAGAGACAGAAGAGAGAGATGTGGTGGGGAGAGACAGAGAGACAGAAAAGAGAGAACTGTGAGGGGATCCAGAATCCTGGGTCATCAGCCTTCCATTGAACCACAACTTTTAAGTCCTACTTCAAGAAACAGTCATTAACAGAATTCTGGTTTTGAGATCAAATGAGTTAGGTTTGAATCCTGTACTGATACTTACTGTGTGACTAACTCATAGAACTTCTCTAAACCCCAATTTCCCCATCTGCAAAATGATAATACAGTCACCAATCCATTCCAAGACCTTTTTTGTAAGTTGAAAATTGTACCAAATAGTGAACCCCATTATCTAATAAGCATTTCTTATATGAACATACCTAGATTCCTCAAGACTTTTCTGAGGCTTATTAGAGCTATCAGCATAGTTACTCTTGTACTTTGGGGCCATTACTAATAACTAAATAGCATTCTGACTTGGACAAGTGAAAACTCTGGACAAAGATTGATATGGGAGCTAAAGTTTGACTCAAAAAAATGTAATGACTTACCCTAACGCTTCTCAGAAAGAGAATGAACGTGACTGGGGGGAGCTCTGCTGTGAGAATTTATGCTGCTTAGGAAAATGATCCAGATTTAGCATATAGTTAATAATATTTATGTATTTTTCAGCCTTTTGAATTTTTATTTCCAAGGGAATACCTGAATTTGTGTCTGCTAAGTTCACATAAAACCAGGTCCTACAGTAATGACACTAGCACTACTTACTTCATAGCCACTCTAAGTCCATGTGTGTTGGAAGACATTATTACACTCTCTTCATTATTACAGTTGGTCTCCTTAGCTCTTTGTGGTGACTCCTGAGGGGTCACCACTCCATGGTGCATCTCAGGAAATTTCCTTTTGATTATCTCTACTAACAGCCATGTATACATGTGAGGGAAACCCAGATATGATGTGTTGGACTGGAGGCTATTCTGTTTCCATTTCCATTCCATGAACCTATCTGCTTCCATTCAATTGAATTTTATTCAATAGTCAGCAAGATGATACAGGATGGAGAATAGAGCACTGGATTTGGAATCAGGGAGACTCTAAGTTCAAATCCTGCCTCAGATACTCCCTTGCTGTGTGACTCTGAGAAAGCTATGTAACCTTTCTCACACTCAGTTTCTTCAATTATAAGAGGGTTAGTACTGCTAGCTACCTACTTCTCAGGGGTTGTTGTGGGGTGGGGATTGGATGAGATAACATGTAGAATGCTTCACAAACTGTAAAGCACTATAAAAATGTTGTTTTTCACTTGTGTCTGACCTTTGTCCATGGGGTTTTCTTGGCAAAAATACTGGGATAGTTTACCATTTCCTCCTCTAGGGGCAAATAGAGGTTAAATGACTTCTCAAGGCTAGACAGCTAGGACATCTCTGAGGCTGGATTTAAACGCATGTCTCCCTGACTCCAAGCCCAGCACTCTATCCTCTTCACCATTTAGCTGTGTAATTAATTCAAGAAATACTTATTACATTTAAATAGAGGTACTGTGGAAAGAGAGCTGGGTTTGGAATGAAATTAGTTTAAATCCCTGCTCTACCATTTAAGTACCTACATGACCTTGGGCAATGATGGAACCTCTTTGTTCCTCAGTTTCCTCATTTGTAAAATAAGACAAATGGGCTAGCGACCCACTAAGGTCCTTTCTGACTCTACTAATCTATGACCCTATGACTAGGCAGTCATATGGGTGGGGTATTCTGGGAACGTCCCTGGAGTCCAGTAAAGAAGTCACTCTATGAAGACTGATGGCAGTCTGGAGTCACCTGCTCAGCTCGGTTAGCATCTCTGTCCCATCTATTTGATCTGGGTGAAAGGCCTCCCCATCTATTGTGTGATCATGGGCAAAGGGCTTTTTAAGCTTTCTGGTTGTGTCTCGGGGTTCTAATGGAGGCACCTTGGACCCAAAGGCAAGACCTAGCTGCTCCCTGTGGGTGTCTTCTCAGATTGGAGATACACTGGATGAACCCACCTTGTGCCATGATAAACTGAGGTAGATCAGAAGTAGGCAGAGCAGAGAAGAAAAGGGCACTGACTGACCTCACTGGTATTATGCAGGATGCTGCTTCCCTGTGGCTGGACACTGTCTCCAGGAAGCCCACCATAGGCTCTTACCACTCATTTGCACATTCTTCTACATGAGTTCAAGGCTTGAAGAAGATGAACATTTAAGCCTGGGTTTAAGGCCTCCCTGGACGAAGGGATCTTAAAATGAGCAGTCATTGCCATTAAGAAGTCTTTTCTTACGTGGAATACACGTAATGTGGCTGGGAGAGCAGAGATGTGGCAGAGTAAAATAGAACCTACAAGGTCAGGGCTAGGAGGGATCTTAGAACACGGCATGTTATCAGTGGAAGCTTAGAACATGGGATGTCGGAGGTGGGCGGAGCCTTAGGACAGGTGGTGTCAGAGTCGGGAGATCCCCTTATAAGGAGAGCTGGGATGTTCTTTGGGGGGGGGGGCAATCCTCCCCTCCCCCATACAAGCAAGAGCAGTAGGTTTGGACTGCAGCCGTCCCCAGCAGGCCATAGGAGGACGGGTGGGGGCCAAGTCCTGGGTACCCCCATCCCCCAGATGTCACCCACCTTCGTCTTGGATGGGATCATCAGAGGTAGAGTAGTAGCCTGTGGGGAGGGGAGAGCAGAGGCACGGGGCGGGGGGCAGAGGGCTCGTTAGTGGGGTAGGGGGTGGGGGGTAAGCTTCCTCCCTTCCCCCCTCCTCCTCCCTTTTGCCCCTCCATCTCCTCCACCCCTCCATACCCCTTTCCGACCCAGGTCCTCACCCACGAACAGCTGCATCAGCAGGAAGAGCCTAGCGGCCAGGAGGCCCCCGGGCCCGCAGATGGGGTCCAACATGCCCCTAGTTCTGCCTAGCCCAGGAGGGGCCTGACCTGGTCCAAACAGCCAGGAGCTGAGCAGCTGCCACACCCACTCCGCTTCTCGGGAGAGCGCTGCACAGCTGCAGGACTCCCTGCAGCGCCCCCTAGTACTGGGTAACGGCAGCGCCCTCCCTGCAGCGTCCCCCCTGCAGCGCCCCCTATTGCCGGGCACCAGCAACGCCCTCCTTGCAGCATCCCCGGTTGAGAGCATCGTCAGTGTCCTCTATGCAGAGCCCTTAACAACCGCCCCCGCCCCGTAGTGCTGGTCATGCTGGTCACCTCAGAGTCCCCTCCCTACAGACCTCAGATTGTCTTCTCTCTAGTGGTCTCTGGGGGTGCCGGAGGCTCAAGCTCCCCTCTTTACGCCTCCTCCTTGTGCTGAGAGCCCTTCACAAAAAAATATGACCCAGAAATGTCCGCCTTTTCGCCACATTGATGCACTCGTTCTAGCCGCCTTCTCTGTACCCTTTGTCCCACCCTAAACACCCTCCCTGTGCATGGTCCAATCTGTCTGAGACAGAGTTCTTCCTTAGCATCTGGACCCTCAAGGTCTGGATCTGGATTCTCTAGAAAGGGACCAAGTAGAATCTGGGAACTGCTATCTACGCTTGGGGAATTCTCAACATTTTCTCCTTCCCAGGCTTTCACAAGTTTAGATTTGGGGGGAGGAGGGGTAATCTCCTAATCTCTGTGTCTCTGGCTCCTGCAAACTTTTTCTTGGATTCTGAGGAGCTCTAGGCTCTGATGAAGTCTTTCCTCTCTAGGCTTCTTTAAACCACCAAGCAGTAGCTCCCTTCCTCATTGCTGGCTCTTTATTATCTCAGAATCCTCAGTTCTTCTCCAGGACTGTCTTCATCTCTTACTGGAGTTAGCACAGTTCATTTCCCTCCTCCAAAATCTGCTATATGTGGCACCTGGACGACCTTCTCTGTGCCTCATTTTCATCATCTGTAAAATGGGCGTAATAGCACCTATCTAACAGAGTTGTGAGGCTTGTAGTGACTCGGGAATTTGGACATTGGGGAAAGGAAGAAATACAATAAACACATAAAGCACCCCTTATTCCCACTGCACTTACAATTCCCATTTCATTGCTAAGGAACCTAACCCAGAAAAGTATAATGATCCACCCAACTCAATACAGCAAGATGGTGGCAGAGTAGACAACCTCTTCTATTAACTCTTCCCTCATTCCCCAACTCTCCAAGCTGTGATTAACTGCTCCCTCACCTGATCTCATGTGATTGTACTTAGCTCATAATTTGTACCCCATTTATCTGTGCATGTTTGCAGTAGAGAGGAACGTGCCTTAGAGTGGACTTTGATATGGCGGTAGAATTTCAATAGGTGCAAGTGCCCTTAGAGACCATACAGTCCATTTTGTTTCTAGTCCTCTGTCATTTTATAGATCAGGTAAAACGAAGTAATTAAGGCAAACAGATAGCAAATGGCAGAGCCAGGGTGAAAATCCAGACTTCTGTCATGCCACAGGAGCCAAAAGACCTGCATTCACATCCCTACTCTATTCTTGGTGACCTGTGTCACACTGGACTAGTCCTTTCCTCTCTTTAGGCATCAGTTTTCTCTTCTGTAAAAATGGGGATCATCTAGACACTGCCATCTTCACATAGTTGTTGGGAAGTAGGGAAAGTATGTTATTAAATGCTAGAAATTAAAGTATTACTTGTCCCTATAAACCAAATGTTCCAAGAGTAATCCTATTTTTGCATGTATATGACAATATAGTTGATATTTATATACAGTAGGACCTCATTTTACATGCCCATTATGTTCCAAGACTCTTCACAGAAATTGAAAATCATACATAAAAGTGAACCTCATTATTTATTATATATAAAAAATGATATTAAGTATTAAAATTAATCATATGTAACA
The DNA here is from genome assembly GCF_027887165.1 of Monodelphis domestica. Taxonomy (NCBI): domain Eukaryota; kingdom Metazoa; phylum Chordata; class Mammalia; order Didelphimorphia; family Didelphidae; genus Monodelphis; species Monodelphis domestica. The sequence goes on from NC_077233.1 coordinate 96,850,675, forward strand.
ATTCAACCCTGTTATTTAACATTAATTATATATTAAATGATATTAATTAGTAAAATTAATAGTTTATATAACAAGAACCCCATTATTTAATATTACTATTTCTTATACAAACATACTGAGGCACTTGACTTTTTTTTAGCCTTATCTGAGGCACCTGCATCACTACTGTTGTACTCTGGGGCCATTATTAATACCTAAATAGACTTAATGGAACCTTTGACTTGGACAAGCAAGGACTCCAGACAAAGATTGATATGGCAGCTAATGTTTGGTGCAAAACAACGTAATGACTCACAGATGCTTCTCAGAGAGAGAATGAGTATGATTCAGAGAACTGCTCTGAGACTTTATGTCCCTTGGGAAAATGGAATAGATTTAGAATATAATTAATTTTTTTATTTTATGTATTTTTCTGCCTTTATTTTTTCAATTGCCACTCATATATACCTGAATTCACATATGTTGAGTTTGTGTAAAAGTGTTGCACTATAATGCTTCAAGATTCACCAAAGCTTTATACCATTGCTCATAGCCAGTAAGTGTATGATTGAGTCTTCCAATTTCTCCCCATGCTCTTTCAAGTGGCTGCTTCTCCCTTATCCCAGGATTTTTTCTAAATCTTTGATTGATTCTCTTCCAGCATGGCAAGGTCCTCCTGGCTCCCTATTTCCCCAAGGGTATTCCCAATGAGAGATGATCAGTGCCAGAATTCCAGGATGCCAGAGCTGGAAAGGAGCTTAGAGATCACACAGATACTGGTGAAATGGAAAGATATCTTGAGCTTGAGGATCTGGGTTTGAATCTCAACCCTGTGTGACCCTTAGCATTTAAGCTCTTTGTGTTTCTTTCCTCATCTATATAATGAAAGAGTTTAAAGTCCCTTCTATTTCTAAAGTTTTCATTTCCAAACTACTGATAGGGAGATTGAGGCCTAGGGTGGGGGAGGTCTCTTAATTCCCCGTCCAGGATTCTTTCTTTGTACTGCTTCTATGATTTCATTGGCATAGGAAACTCCCTCTCTCAGTACCTTCTCTGTAACTTAGTCTTAGAGAGTTGCCTAGGGCACTGAGATGTAACATGACTTGCCCTGAGTCACACAGCCCCAAGTGGAACTTGAAGACCTACTCTCTCTCCACTACATTATATTCCCTATAAAAGTCTACAAATCCTTGATCTCTTTCTTAAACCTTCTTTTCTTGGGGCTTAGTTTCTTCAACAGCTCTTCTTTGGACATTATATCCAGTCCCCTCCCTGATCCCTCTCTTCTGGATACCTCCCAAGTCTAGTCCACAGAACTGGTATGACTAGGGCATCAGTGGGACTATCCCCTCCATAGTCTGGGAAGCTATCTCTCAATACAGACTAAGATCACCTAAGTTTTCTTGGCTGCCAAATCACATTGTTGACTCAAATGGAGCTTGAAGTCCCCTAAAACTCTCTCATCTTTTCCACATGGTCTACCATCCGGCCAAACCTCCTCCATCTCATACTGTGAAGTTGAGTTTTTGAAAGTGTTAGGTTTTACTTTTGTTCCCTCTGCCTCTTTTTAGACTTGATGGTGTCCAGCCTTTTATCTGTCCTGACAGTTGGACATATATTCAAAGACTTCAGATCATTCCTTTCTTTTGAACTAAGGTTGAGATCCTTTCTCCCTGTTCTTTGCTTTCCATCCCACCCTCCCCATTCCAGGAAATAAAGTGACAGATGACCCTGTTGCTGTCTCAAACTTTAATGATGGCTGTCTATCTCATTGTGGAGGCACATTCCTGATACCCCTCTTCTTCAGAGGTTCACCCAAATTAACCAAAATTCTCAGGGGACCTTCCCCCTGATCATTCTGATGAGATGGCACCCTGATCCTCTTGATCCTTCTTTCAGTGCCCCTTTCCTCTCTCCAGTCCTGCCTCCTGTTCCATAAACCCTAGATAGGTTTGTGTTCCTATCTTCTGATGCAACAACTTGGCTTGCCCATGCACTCATGTAGCCATGGTACTTACTTCCCTCTATTTTGACTATTTCCCTTCTTGGGACCCAGCTATCTGAGAGGCTATGAAGCCTGAGGAAGAGGCATAAAGTCCTTAAGGAAGCAGCAGCAGTCAAGAAGGGATAGGAAGTTACTTGGAGAAGTGCTTGCTGAGATAGCAAGGGGCTGAGGAAGATGTGGAGAGAAGTGGAGAGGGCTAGCAAGGGTCTTTAGAAGAGATAGAGCAGCAGTCCAAAAAGGAGTGTGATCCAGGAGAAGTCCAGGAGAGGAGAGGCTGAGTACTTCATGTGGCTTACAATCCACTTAGAGAACTTGTTGACTCGGGCATAAGCACTTGGATAATCGGGGTGAGAACAGGTTTTTGTCCAGCTCACCACACCTGCCAGAATCCAGGTTGTTTCAGCTTTACAAACAAGGGGGCCTCCAGGATCACCCTTGGGAAAGAGAAAAGAATTAGCTATGGGGGTCGCAGGATTATGGATTCCAGGCCAACTGGATCCTAGATTCAGAAAAAACAATGAGATTCAGAATGAGATTAAGGGTCTCTTGGCAAGGAATAACCTACCCTGTCCCTAGGAGTCTTGTGGGAATCTTTGTGGGGAGACTGACTTCTTGAGAGGAGAAGCAAGTTTCAATGGATCACAATATCACCATTAGGACCAGACTAATTAGAAGATAGTCTCCACAAGGAGAGATTGTTAGGGTCCTTGAGTTGGGTATCTACTCTCATCTGTCTGTTTCTGGAGTTATCCAAATAAGGCAGTCTATCTAGAGACCTTAGAGGTTATCTAATACAATCCTTTCATTTTATTGTTGAGAAAACTCTGATATCAAACTGTTTGCCCAAGGTCACCCAAGTAGATGGCAGAGTTGAGATATGGATGATAAAATCATGGATTTAAAGCTGGGAGGGACCGTTGAGGTCATATGGTTCAACCCTTTCACAGTGCAGATGAGAAAGTTAAGGCCAAGTCTTTTCATTACAAAATCTGCACTTTCCACTGCACCTCATCCCAGTGGGGCCAGGCATTTGGTAAATCAAAACCCATTTGGAGGCAATGGTTGGCCCCAAATTCTATTATGGCCCCTGGAAACTAAACTTGTCCCAGTTCTGGACAGCGACTCTGTCTTTCATTATTGTACAAGGATGCTACAGGGAACAGAACTCATGGGGGCCATCTTCCACATCACTAGAGGTCCAAGATTTCCTCCATGTGAGAGATCTTTACACTCCCATCAATTGTTGTCTCTCCTTCCCTTTGATTCTTTACTGTTGGACCTCTCCCTTGCTCCCCTTAGTGTTTACTCTGAACCTTTTTTCTCAGGTCTCCTCTTCATCCCACATTTCTCTCTTTCAGGAGATGATCTCATCTTCTACATATCTTTTTTTAGAAATTCAAGAACATTTTTAATAAGCTCCCTTATCTCCCCTCTGCAAAATCTCATCTCTGTATTTACCTGTAGCTTATGTAGGTATAACTGAGCGTGCAGTTGTATGTGTAAGGTTCTGTGAATAACCAAAGCATCAGTTTCCTCTATAACAACCCCAACAAGTACTTGTCTTTCACTTCTTTAACCACTTCTATGGAGAGGAAACCACTACTGCAGAGGCAGCCTGTCCCATATCTGAACAACACCAACTAGCAGGAAGTTCTTGCTCATGCTTCTTGATTGTGTGTGTGTACACACATGAGTGTGCATGTGCACATAAGATGTCTATGTCTACCCACAATAATATCTATTTGTATAACCACATTTCAATGTGTGGGCATGAAGGCTCATTATGGTAAAATGTCCCTTATTCCTTGGTAGGAATTATGTATATATTACTTTTAATGTATGTTTAAAGTACTTAAGTTTAGGGTATAAAGGGAAGAGCACTGGTTTGGAAGACCTGGGTTAAAATCCTGGCTTTGCTGATTATTACCTAGGTGACCATGAGCAAGTCATTTTAACTCTGGGACTCAGTTTCCTCCTCTTTAAAATGGAGAGAGGGAGGGTTAGACTCAATGACCTCAAAGGTTTCTTCCAGCTCTAAATCCTATGTTATCCTCAGTTATTTTAGGACTATAATAACAGGATTCTGAAAGGCCATATTTCTTGGCTAGGGACAGGAGAACCTGGGGTCAAGAATCGTCAGAAAGTGTCCTATTTAGGGCATTGTATGAACAGGAAGGTGGAATCATAAAATATGAGAGATAAAGAGTCTTGAGAGGTGATCTAGTTAATCCTAACCGATAGAGAACTTAATGCTTCCTAAGGAAGCTCATTCTGTTTCTGCATAGCTCTATTACGACATTCTTCCTTAGATGTCTACACAGTATTCTCAGTTCTGCCTTCTGGAGCTAAGCAGGATGAGTCTAAAATTTCCACATGTGAGTCCTTCAAAAATTTGAAAGCAATAATTATGTTCTTCCCTAAGTCTTCTATTCTCTAAACTAAATATCTCTACTTCCTTCATTAATACCTAAGATTTCATGGTTTCATTTTTCCCCTCAGCAGCCTGATCCCTTTCCCTAAACGTGTTCTAGCTCATCATCTCTATTTTAAGCATGGTCTGAATAGGGCAAAGGATAGTGGGACTCTCACTGTCCTTGTTTTGGACTCTGGGTTCCTGTTAATGCTCTCTAAGATCACTATAGCATTTTTGGCTTCCATATAACATTTTTGATTTATACCATGCAGGTGACAAAGACCTCCAAGATCATGATCTATTTTCCCAGCTCCAACTACTTTATGTTGTTAATTTATTGAACCCAAATATAGGACTTCACTACACCTCACTGGCTTTGGTTTATCAATATATTTTTGATTGCCATCCTATATCTTAGCTTTCTCTCCCAGCTCTCTCTTCTGCAAGGTTGATGAGCATGACATTTATGACATCAACCAAGTCATTAATAAAATTATTTTAAAAAATAGTGCCAAGGATAGAGCCTTCCTCTTGTTTAATATCAATCCCTTAATTGCTGCCCTTTGGATACTTCCATTCAAACAGTTCTAAATGCATTCAATTATTGCATTCATCTAGCCCTCATCTCTTTATCTTGTCCAAAAAAAAATTCTCAAGAGGCATGAGAGTGATTCCCTATAATCCAACTATATTCTAACATTCATAGTCTAATAATTCAGAGATCAAAATCAAAAAGGAAATGAATGAAGCTATTCTGGCATGATTTTTCTTAATCAACTCATGCTAGCTCCTAGGCATCACTACTTCCCTTTCTAAATGTTCAAAATTCATTCATTAGTAATGCCTTCTACAATCTTGCTGGGGATCAATGTTAAGTTCAATATGAAGTCTAAGGGAGTCATAAGGGTTGGGGTTCTGACCTTTGACTTCTGGAGATGGGGGGGGAACTCACCTGGCAGGAAGTGTCATTTCCAAGGCCTTTAGCACAAACTACAGCTCCCACGATGAAATGGATATATCGAGGAGAAGGAGCAGTAATATGGTAAAATCGATTACACTTCTTGTGGTTAATGATGAAGACCTTCATCTCCTGGAGCTTTGCAGATAATGGCTGACCTGCTTCAGGAAGACAGTGTAGTAGTCAGAAGGAGAACACCTCCCTGCAGCCCCTCACCTCCATCATCCTTCAAGAATTCCTTTGCAAAATCTTCATTAAGAAAATATTTATGGAGCATCTATGTAGGTATTATTTGATAAATACTTGTTGAGTACACGGCACAATGGAAAACTCTTTGCCATTTCCTGACTTCCCAGGAGGTCAGGCAGCTTGAGTTCAAGTCCTGATCCAGCACTAATTAACTATATGACCAGTCTGGGTCTCAGTTTCCTCATATGTCAAAGGAGAGGATTAACTGATTCAATGGTCTCTAGATCTCTAGGGCAGTTTCAACTTCTAGTATCTGTGTTCTATGATTTTGTGCAGATTCAAAGGACAAATAGAAAACTAAACAGGAACTGATGATATGAGAAGGGATGATTTCCTGGGAATGCCCCCAAAGGACTTTCCCATTAGTTGTAGTTGGAAAAGGATCAGACACATCCCTGAGTAGAAGATGACAATGGCAAAATTCATTTTATTTCACTATGTGTAATTTTTATAAGGATTTTCTTTTCTCTCCTCTTCCCCCCAAGAGAAGTGATATATACAGGAGAGTAAACAGACTTTTTAGTTATTTATTTTTATTATTATGACATATAATAATAAAAATAATAATATATTATGAATTCAAATTCTAATATATAATAATACAATATAAATATAGCAAAAACATAATTATAATAATATGAAGAATATTATATTATTAGTTATTTAAAATAAAATTTAATTTTAAAAAAGGAAAACGAAAAGATAATGGAATTTAAGTGAGACTTGGGGAAAGATGAAGACAATGAATCTTCTTGCCTTCTGAATGAAGCCTGGGGCTGATTTCATCCCAGATGACACAAAGCAAGTTGTTAGCTAAGGAAGAGGCCATCTCCAGAGGGGCTGGAGAGGGCATGAGGGAAGCTAGACCTGTCTCAGACCCAAAGGACTTTCTGCAATCAAATCTTCTGTATCGGCAGATGAAATATGAAATAGAAGAGGACAGGGCTACTGTGAATAACTTGGAATCCTGTCTGCCTGAGATGAAGTTCCATTTCCTTTTGAGGATTTAGGAATTAAAAATACGAGCTTACATTTCTGCCTCTCTTCAATGTTTACAAAATGCTTTCTCCACCTCCACCCTATAAGATGGATAATGTAAGAATGATTTTTTTAAAAACCCTTATCTTCTGTCTTAGAATCAATATGGAGTATCCGTTTCAAGGCAGAAGAGCAAGAAGGGCTGGGCAATTGGGGTTAAGTTAAGGGTCACTCAGCTAAGAAGTATCTGAGGCCAAATTTGAACGCAGGGCCTTCCATCTCCAGGCCTGGCACTCCATCCACTGAGCCACTTAGCTGCCCCAAGAGTAATTTATCAATAATAACTGGATGTAACCCTGATCTCACTGATGGTGGTACTCCCTGCAAAAGTTGCAGATCCTAACCTATCCATTCCCTCTTATTCTGGGTAGTTTTTGAACATATCTACCCCCAAATCTTCAGAGGAAGTATAGAGGACATATGGGGGTGCAGAAGGGCTTTCTCAAAATCTCTTTAAATTGTATGGATGCCAACAGAACACAAAAGCTCTCATCCATTAGTTAGCCATCTTTCTTGCATCCTTTTCTGACATCCTTAATGCTGATTCTCTTACTTTTTGACAGTCCTTCAGAGAAGCTAAACGTATTGTAGCTCTGAAACCAGACAATTAAGGGAGGTCTCTAGCCACAGGCCACAGGCTACTCAGACCCTCCATATTGCTCTCCATTGCCATTTGGCTGACTTACGGCTTTGACTCTAGAGACTATCGTTTTCCCTGACTCTTGGTCATCTGGTCATATGATATCACCATAAGAATATTGACATTAAAAAAGAACAACTGAGCAAGTTCCCAAAGTCAATCCAGCCCATTCTCTTCCTCCTATTCATTTCTTTCTTTTCTTTTTTTTTTAAACCTTTACCTTCCATCTTGGAGTCAATACTGTGTATTGGTTCCAAGGCAGAAAAGTGGTAAGGGCTAGGCAATGGGGGTCAAGTGACTTGCCCAGGGTCACACAGCTAGGAAGTATCTGACGCCAGATTTGAACCTAGGACCTCCCATCTCTAGGCCTGATTCTCAATCCACTGAGCTACCCAGCTGCCCCCCCCCCCCATTCATTTCTGAGCCAAGCTCATTATTCATCTTCAGTAGATTTCCAAGATTTATATACTAATAAGCCACTTCCATTGGTCCATCCAACTCCATGGCATTGTTCATCCAGTTAGGTTCCCAGTGTGAATAGCTAGGACCAAACTCTTTTGAGTGGTTGTAGAACTCATCTAGAATAATTTTGTTTTACCGACCAGTGATGAGATTTATCTAGGGTTACAGAGCTAAAAATGGTAGGCCTAATTAGGCCAGATCTCCTGCTTCCTAGTCCTGGGCTCTTTCCATGACATCATTTTTTCTAATTGAAAATTTTTATTTAATTAATTAATTTAGAATATTTTTCCATGGTTACATGATCATGACATCATTTTGGTGGACTCCAAATTCCTTTATAATGCTAAGACTCTACTTTTCTTGGCAATGTTTCAGGGAAGTCCATATCGTGAACCCCAAAAGCCTGGGTCAGATTAGAGATGACAGGAAAGTCTATAGAGTCCTCAGAGATTATCTAGTCCAACTCCTTAAAAAAAACAAAAACACCTTTACCTTACATCTTAGAAGCAATATTGTATATTGGTTCCAAGACAGAAAAGCAATAAAGGATAGGCAATATGGGGGTTAAGTGATTTACCCAGGGTCACACATCTAGGAAGTATCTGAGGTTAGATTTGAACCCAGAACCTCCTGTTTCCCCACCTGGCTCTCTCTTCACCGAACTGCCCCAAAATGCTGTTATTCTGAGGGAGCCAAGAAGGAGCCCAGTCAGGACCGTAAACCCAGGTCTTTTGCCCTTTTGTGGATTTTAGCAACACAAATGAAATGTCACCCTAAGGCTAGAGATGGGGCCAGAGAGGGAAGAATGAGAAAGTACAGAATGGCCCCGCACCACCAGCGGTAGGGGAGCTTGGGGCCATTGTTCCCACCGCCCCTGTGGACTCTGCACCCGCGTCATTAGAAAATGGCGGTGATCTGGTGGAGCACTAGTCCATAATAGACGGAAGAGAGCCGCAGGGCTCCTAACGGAACGGGCTGGGGCAGGGGAGAAGGGGAGACATTCAGAGAAGTCTGAGCGGAACCCTTTCATTTTACAGAGGATCAAAAGGAGACGCCACCAAGTTCATTGACTTGCTCAGGGTCAGCCAGCAGATAAGCGAGGCAGGAGGCAAGCCCGGATCCTGACTCGGAGTCCCTTGACGAGCGTGGCCGCGCCGGCAGGGGAGGGGGGGAGCGATCGGCGGCTCCCTTTCTCACCTTTGTGGCTTTCTCTCATTTCTCCCCATCCGGTCATCCAGCACTGGGTCCCAGGCTTCAGTTCAAACTGAGGAGAGGGCAGACAGATGGGATGGATGTGCTTGGTGAGGGGCACGGGGGCACTGAGGCGGAGAAGAGCCACGTCACCAATGATTATAGTCCGACTCCTGTACTTGGGATGCAGGAGGATGTCCATGACGGAATCACTTGGGAGGTGAGTTGGAGTTGATAGGGTAGAGATTTGTGTCTCCCATCATCACCGAGTAATCATAATTGCTGTAAGAAAAAAGAGGGGGGGGACGGGCCAGATATGTGGGGGCGCCCCAGGCAGTCTGCCAAGAGATTGCCAGCCGGAAAAGGAAACAAACAACGGTCAGGAGACAGTGGGTAGTGGTGAGCCTGGAGAGACCCGGTGGGACTAACTCAAATGCCTTCCCTGTCCCATGGGTAGGCTTCTTCCCAGATTGCAGCATCATTCCTAGGCAGGAGGCTCCCCCAGAGATCATTACATTTCTCCTCATGTTGTGTCATTACAGTCATGGATAAAGTGTCCTTACTCTCATTTCTTACCCATGATGCCGTGCTCTTTTCTATGTGACTTCTGAGAGATGGGGACATTCAGTTATTCTATATTTTGTTTTTGTTGTTGTTTAAACCTTTACCTTCCATTTTAGAATCAGTACTAAGTATTGCTTTTAAGGCAGAAGAGTGATAATAAGGTCTAAACAGAGGTTAAGTGACTTGCCATGGGTGACACAGCTAGGAAGTGTCTGAGGGCAGATTTGAACCCAGGACCTCCTGTCTCCTGCCTGGCTCTCAATCCACTGAGCCACCCAGCTGCCCCCATTATGTGTATTTTGAGTAGCTTCAAATGGACTGAAATCTCCCTGTAAGGGGCACCTAGATGGCTCAGTGGATGAGAGCCAGGCCTAGAGATGGGAGGTCCTGGATTCAAATGTGGCCTCAGACACTTCTTAGCTATGTGACCCTGGGCAAGTTATTTAACTCTCTTATCTTACTCTTTACTGCTTTTCTGCCTTGGAACCAATACACAGTATTGATTCTAAGATGGAAGGAAAGGGTTAAAAAAAAGAATCTCCCTATAAGCCAGGACCAGATTTTTATCCCCCAAAGAATAGACAAGACTCAGAATTCATGAAAATATCATCTATTGTGTGAATGACTGCATGTCTAAGGGTGTCCCTTCCACACCCTCCAGGTATTTCCCAGGCTTGGGTATCAGCCACAGAGCTAGAACTAGTCATTTTTTGCACCTGGGATATATAACACCTACACTTGCCCTCAGCTGAGCAAAGCAGATGGTAGGATGAGAGTGTTTGGGCATCAGTACAAGGATGCCAGTGGGGAGGAAAGAGAGACAATGACAGAGAAGCAGAAGCAGAAAAACCAAGAAAGAGACAGTGAGAGAGACCCAGCCAGAGCCAGAGAGCCTGAGAAAATACAGTGAAAACCTTTGGGTAGCTCCCTATTGTAATTTGTGATTCTTGCAATGTAGATGTTAAGCTTTGTTATCATTATGACACTGAAGAACTGTGCCCTGGGGCAAACCCCCAATTACCTTACACTAGTTATAATGATGATCAGTCCACTCACCTGTTAATGCAGTGGGCAGCTGTCACCACCCATTCTGGGGCCAAGAGAGCTCCTCCACACACATGGCGTTCATTCTGTCGGAGGCTCACTTGCCATGGCCATTTGTACTCCATAGAATCTTGCATATTTTCAGTCCTCTGCTGATCAGGACGGCCACATTCTAGGGGATGGGGAGGAAAGTAAAGAGAAAAGAGTAGGAGAAAGAAGACAGGGAGAAGAATGGAAAGAAAGGAAAGATAGAGAAAAGGAAAGGAGAAAGAGAGAAGAAAGAAAGAAAGAAAGAAAGAAAGAAAGAAAGAAAGAAAGAAAGAAAGAAAGAAAGAAAGAAAGAAAGAAAGAAAGAAAGAAGAAAGAAAGAAAAGAAAGAAAGAAAGAAAGAAAGAAAGAAAGAGAAAGAAAGAAAGAAAGAAAGAAAGAAAGAAAGAAAGAAAGAAGAAAGAGAAGAGAAAGGAAGGAAGAAAGGAAGGAAGAAAGGAAGAGAGAGAGAAGAGAGAGAGAAAGAGAGAAAGAAAGAGAGAAAGAAAGAAGAGAAAGAAAGAAAGAGAGAAAGAAAGAGAGAAGAAAGAAAGAAAGAAGAAAGAAAGAAAAGAAAGAAAGAAAGAAAGAAAGAAAGAAAGAAAGAAAGAAAGAAAGAAAGAAAGAAAGAAAGAAAGAAAGAAAGAAAGAAAGAAAGAAGAAAGAAAGAAAGAAAGAAGAAAGAAAGAAAGAAAGGAAGGAAGGAAGGAAGGAAGGAAGAAAGGAAGAAAAGGAAGGAAGGAAGGAAGGAAGGAAGGAAGGAAGGAGGTAGGGAGGGAGGGAGGAAGGAGGTAGGGAGGGAGGGAAGAAGGAAGGGAGGGAGGGTGGAAGGAAGGGAGGGATAGAGGGTGGGAGAGGAAGGAAGGAAGAAAGAGGGAAGGAGAAGGAGAAAAAAATGGGAGAGATGAAGAAAGAGAAGAAGGGGAGAGGGAAAAGAAGATGGAAGAAAGATAAGGGAAATAGACAAAAAGGGAATTAGTGAGAGGAAAGGAAGGAAGTAGAGGAAAGGAGGAGAGAGAGAGAGAGAGAGAGCGAGAGAGAGAGAGAGAGAGCGAGAGAGAGAGAGAGAGAGAGAGAGAGAGAGAGAGAGAAGTTGAGGATCCCAGAAAATGAGGAACTTAATGTGTTCCTAAAGCTGAAGGGGCTACTTACCATTCCTAGGTCATTTTAAGGGCATCAGAAGGAGAGTTGGGGATGAGTATTGGTCCTCAAATGTGGCTCCTTTTGAGCATGCTTTGAGAGACCATTCATCCCTATCAGTCCAACTGTATCCCTGAATGGCAGTATTATCTCAAAAGAGATCATGGATGTCATTTAATCTCTGCAAAAGATTTTCCAAATGTTAAGTGCTCTGTAAAAGTCAGTTATTATTGTAATTATTATTACCATGGTGATAATTATCATTGAACCCTAGAACCTCAGATTTAGAAGAGTCTTTAGGCCTTTAATCTAACCTGTACTATATTAAAAATCCCCATGACAACATTCTATGACAAGTAGTCATCTAGCTTCTACTTGGAAAAATCTTGACACTGCCTATTGAGGTATTTGATTCCATTTGGGGGTGGTGCAACATGCCTAGAAAAATTTTCTTTTATAGATCTAAAATGGTCTTCATTCTAATCCATCACTCTGTGTTCATGGTGATGGGTTTGAGTTACTGAGATTTGATCCCATTCAGTCTCTCCTATTTAAGGAGGCAGGATTGGATGCGACATTTTAGAATCTTTTTGTTCCCTATTAATAAGAGATGATAATTCTATGGTGGCTTATATCCATCATTTTGTTGTAGCTAAACAACAATCCATGAAATCCAATTTGTAAATATTGTCAAAAATATCATGTTTATATATCATGTTGAATGACCAACTTTTGGAGGGGGGAGATATATGCAGGACACACTTAAATTTAATCTGCATTAAAAACATTTCTTTCATCACTTTCCTAAGCAGCAAAACAATAAATTGGTATCCTGATTAGTAACATTTTCCAATTTTTAAGGTGTCAATGCTCAGGGTTAAAATTTAACAATCAGCTCTTATGAGCTGGAACCAGCATATGCACTTTATGAAACTGAAGTTCAAAAACTGAAGTTCAAAGAAATGAAGGAAGCTGATCAAGGTCATGTAGCCATTGTCCTAACTCTAAATTCCATTTTCATTTCACTATACCATGTTTGCTTGGATAGAATAGAACAAATTTGGTAATTAAGAAAATATGTTCCAGTTCTCTAGAGATGTAATGAAACTGGAAAAACCTATGTTTAAATCTTGGCTCTGAAATTTATTATTTGTGTGACCTTGGGCAAGTCTCTTCCTTTTCTTTTTATTTCCTGTAAAATGAGGGAGTTGGGCTAGTTAACCGCGAAGTTTTCTTCAGCTTAGAGGCCTATCTGTGATCATCACAAACGGTCTGATAAATGAGTATGTCAGTGTTTGAATAGATAGTTATGCAAAAGGTAAAAATCTTTGACTTTTCCCAAAGTCCCACACTTTGGAAGAGGTATTCATTCACAATAATGGGAGATGCATTTGGCTAAGTAGGCTGGGGATAAGTTATTGAAAGCGTCTAATATTAGAATCAGTATTTTTTTTTTCCTGAAAGGTAGATCTCCTGGGCAGCTAGGAGGTACAGTTTATAGAGCACCAGATCTAGAGTCAGAAAGACTGACCTCAGGACATTTACTAGCTATGTGACCCTAGGCAAGTCACTTCACCCTGTTTGCCTCAATTTTCTCATCTGTAAAATGAGAGGGAAAAGAAATGGAAACCACCCCAGTATCTTTGCCAAGAAAATCCCAAATAAGGTCACAAGGGGTCTGAAAAGACTTACAGCTCTAAGATTTTGCTCTCGGTTTTCTTCTAGTTGGACTAAACAAATGAGACTTCCATAGACCTCCCCACTAAGCCTGACTTCATAGTCTGCCCCTGAGATCCCCTAAGCCCCAAACTCACATTTTTCTTGTCTTTTTCCAAGTGCAACCCCAATGGCTTCCCTAATTCCTGGGTGCCTGCTAGAAATGGAGATGGAGATGTTTCTGAACCCAGAGATCTGTATTCCAATTCCAGACAAGTTATTTCTTACCTACCTTCTTGTTGGTCATCAAAGGAACCTGGAGGGTAGAATGAAAGAACAGAGATAAGAGGAGAGATCATTAGAGAAATGAGATGGGATGAGACAGAAGTAGAGTTGAGATCAAACAAAAAAAGGAAAATATAGGGAGGGAGGGAGGGAGGGAGGGAGGGAGGAGGAAAGGAGTAAGATAAAAGGAAACCAGGAGAAAATAGGAAGGGATGCTACAGCTGACAGATGTGACATGACTCCGAAGGGTGAGATATTAGGGAGAAGATTAGATTTCAGGAAGAGGCTGGATAGGATAAGAGAAAGGAAATGAGATGAGAGGAAAGGGCAGGAATCCAGAAAGGGGTAGATAAAAGGGAGGGATGAAGAGCTGAGATAATGGCAGAGATGAGAAGGAAAGGTGGCCCAGTGGATTGAGAAGCCAGGCCCAGAGACAGGGAGGGCGTCCTGGAGGATATCGTTGGGAAGAAGTGAGAAAACTGAGGAAGGGTACCAAAAAGATGAGATCAAAGTCCTTTATTACTTGGGAGAATCGAGATAAGGGAAAGGGTAAGGGAAGAAAAAGTGAGCTAATTGGGGTGGGGGTGTGGGATAAATGATTGGGATATGAAAGGAGTGGGTGAAGGGAAACTGGGGGTGCTGAGATGCCAAGCAGGGTGGATTTAAGTGAGATCAAAGTGAGATAACAGTAGAGAAGGTGAGATGGTATGTGTCAGTGGAAAGGCTGGGATGAGATCTGCTGAGGAAGAGAGGATGAGAGGGATGGAGATGCCAAGGAGAGGAGCCTGGAAGAGAGGGGGGACGGAGGGGGTGAGACGGAGATCATGGGATTCAGAGAGAATGAGAGCTAACAAAGGAAAGGTACCAGAGGTGGAAGTATCTAGGAGGAGATCAGGATGTAGGGAGGGGGGACAGCAAGCAGGGGAACTCACCCAAGCAGGAAACAGCAGCAGAAGGGAGAGCATGAGGCCCAGAGGGACAGGGAGAGCCAGGCGAAACCCAGGCTGGCCAAGCCGTGCTCCTGGGTCCTCAGTCTTCTGGGAGCAGGGAGGGCCCTCCGGGGCCGATGATCGGATCCCTGGGGAAGTGGCCACTGCCCGGATTCTCCCTTCAGGGGCCCTCACAAGCCCCCTCACCTCCATCTTGAGACTCCAGAGCTAGGGGAGGAGATAGGGGGCGCCAGTCAGGACTCGTACAACCCACCACTGTCTGGGGGAGGGGTGAACACTTCTCATACAAGGGGATCAGTTAAGGGGGCAAAGCCAGGTCCAGAACCCAAGACTCTGAACTCCCAGCCTTCTGGCACAAACTGCCACCATTGACTAAATGTCTGTTCGGTGCCAAGCACTAGGCTAGGCAAGACAAAAGTGAAACAGTCCTACTCTCAAGGAGTTTACATTCTATCAAGGGAGGAAACAAAAGATACATATATATGTTTTGTATCATATATTATTTATAATATATACTTATATCTAAATTACATCTAATGTATACATATATTATATCTAACGATTGAATAATAACAACAAAAAAAGTATGATGGCAAAGTCTTCAGTAGGGAGAGAGAGAAAGGGTGTTTTAGGATGTTGAGAAGAAGAGAAGAGCAAAAAGAAATTACAATCCCTGAGGGACTGACATTGGGGGGGATGGGGGTGGGGGGTCAGACCTATTTGAAAAGCATAGATAATGAGGCCCTACTTCCTGCAAATGTAAAAATAAAGACACCAAGTTCAAGAGGAGCAAACTCATTTTCCATCCAGAGAGAAAATAACTCATGTGGGATGGTGTCGGACTCATTTCCTCTCTAGTGCTCATATCCAAAAAGACTGTGAGAACCTCTGTTTGTGAGCCACAGGAGATGTGACCACTATGCTGTAGACAGAATCCACTTTGGGTGAGGCCCACACCCCCAAACAGTCTTCCTTCCCAGTGGCTCCAGCCCAGGGTGAAGGAAGGCATTGATTACCTGCTTCCTCTCTGGTATCTAGGCAGGAAGCCCCTTCCTACTCTCTGCAATCAGAAATCCACTGCCTGCTCGGTTCCACTGCATCCATGAAACATTTCATCATCCCCTTCCCTTGTACCCCAGTTACCCCAGTATTCTGTTGGCTTCTCACTCTCTCTTTCTGTCTGTGTCTCTCTCTCCCTCTCTTCTTCCTTCCTCCCTCCCTTCCTCTCTCCCTCCCTCCCTTCCTCTCCCTCTCCTTCCTCTTCCTTCCTTCCTTCCTTCCTTCCTTCCTTCCTTCCTTCCTTCCTTCCTTCCTTCCTTCCTTCCTTCCTTCCTTCTCTTCCTTCTTTCTTTCTTTCTCTTTCTTTCTTTCTTTCTTTCTTTCTTTCTTCTTTCTTTCTTTCTTTCTTTCTTTCTTTCTTTCTTTCTTTCTTTCTTTCTTTCTTTCTTTCTTCTTTCTTTCTTTCTTTCTGTCTTCCTTCCTCCCTCCCTTCCTCCCTCCCTCCCTTCCTCTCTCCCTCCCTTCCTTCCTTCCTTCCTTCCTTCCTTCCTTCCTTTCTTCCTTTCTTCCTTTCTTCCTTCCTTCCTTTCTTTCTTTCTTTCTTTCTTTCTTTCTTTCTTTCTTTCTTTCTTTCTTTCTTTCTTTCTTTCTTTCTTTCTTTCTTTCTTTCTCTCTTTCTCCTCTTTCTTTCTTTCTCTCTTTCTCTCTTTCTTTCTTTCTCTCTTTCTCTCTTCTTTCTTTCTTTCTTCCTTTCCTTCTTTCCTTCTTTCCTTCCTTCTTTCTTTCCTTCTTTCCTTCTTTCCTTCTTCCTTCTTCTTTCTTCTTTCTTTCTTTCTTTCTTTCTTTCTTTCTTTCTTTCTTTCTTTCTTTCTTTCTTTCTTTCTTTCTTTCTTTCTTTCTTTCTTTCTTTCTTTCTTTCTCTTCTTTCTTTCTTTCTTTCTTTCTTTCTTTCTTTCTTTCTTTCTTTCTCTCTTTCTTTCTTTCTTTCCTCTCTTAACTTTTGTCCTAGTATGAATTCTAAGGCAGAAGAATAGCAAGGGCTAGGCAATCAGTATTAAGCGACTTGCCCAGGGTCACATAGCTACAAAATGTCTGAGAACAGATCTCAGTGCAGGTCCTTCTGAATTCAAGCCTGACACTCTGCTACCTAGCTTCTCCTCCCCATCATTTTGGAAACTCCAGTTTTTACACTAATTTTTCTAGTCCCTTTCCCCACCATATTTTGTACAGAAATTTAGGGCGTCTTGTCATTTTTAAAATAAAGTTTATTGAATTAAAAAAAGTAAAAAATATCATTCTTAGCTTGCCAGGGGTATAAAAAACAAGGAGATGGCTAAATAGTTTGTTGACTCCTAATCAGAAAAGAGGAAAACAATGAATCAAGCCCTGATTTATGCATTTCCAAGGTGTAAATGCTCACACTAAAATTTATAATTGGGATTCTGCAGCTTATAGAAGCTGGCTCCCAAACACTCCAGTGGATTCAAAGGAGGTCCCTTCTGTCTCTAAGGTTCTGTAATTCATTGATAATTTCATTTTCTCTCTCTCTTTTTTTGAATTATAGTTCTAAGACTGGTAGGAGCATGGTATAAATGCAGTTTATCTAGATTTTAGCAAAACATCTGGCATTCTTGTGGACAAGATGGACAGGTCTGAATTGGACAGAATAAGGAGTCTTACCAAATTCTTTTTATGACACAAATATGGTACTGATTTCAAAGCCAGACAGACCAAAAACAGAGAAAGAAAACTATAGACCTATCTCCTTAATGAATATAGATGCAAAAATCTTAAATAAAATACTAGCAAAGAGACTAGAACTATTCATTACAAGGATTATTCATTATGATCAGGTGGGATTTATACCAGGAATTCAAGGATGGTTTAATATTAGGAAAACCTTCCACATAATTGACCATATCAACAATCAAACTAACAGAAATCACATGATTATCTCAATAGATGCAGAAAAAATCTTTGACAAAATACAAGACCCATTCCTATCAAAAACACTACAAAGTATAAGAATAGAAGCACTGTTCCTCAAACTAATATACAGTATATATTTATTTTTTAACCCTTACTTTCCATCCTGGAGTCAATACTGTGCATTGGTTCCAAGGCAGAAGAGT
This sequence comes from Monodelphis domestica, assembly GCF_027887165.1. Taxonomy (NCBI): domain Eukaryota; kingdom Metazoa; phylum Chordata; class Mammalia; order Didelphimorphia; family Didelphidae; genus Monodelphis; species Monodelphis domestica. Next base: position 96,868,407 of record NC_077233.1, read on the forward strand.
AGTAAGTACTAGGCAATGTGGGTCAAGTGACTTGCCCAGGGTCATGCAACTGGAAGTGTCTGAAGCTAGATTTGAACCTAGGACCTCCCATCTCTAGGCCTGGCTCTCAATCCACTGAGCCACCCAGCTGCCCCTTACAGTATGCATTTAAAAACATCAGCAAGTATCATCTGCAATGGGGATGTGAAGATTGGATTTGGCTCTCCCCTGATGGTAACAATGAAGGTACTTAGCTCTTCCTTGATTGTGAAGAATTGTAATCCCCTGTCTATTTTTAGATTTTAATTCCCCTAAATGTAAGCTCAGTACTTAAAGTTGAGTATAGAGATCTACGCACTTTGGATTTTAACCACAAAAATATATGAACATCCATTTCATAATCAACAACTTTATCAAAGTTGCAGGATACAAAATAAACCCACATAAATCTTTTCTATATATTTTCTATTTCTATATATTTTCAACACAACTCAACAGAAAGAGTTAAAAAGAGAAACTCTATTTAAAATCACCCTAAACAATCTAAAATACTTAGGAATCTATTTGCCAAGACAAATGCAGGAATTATATGAACACAATCACAAGACACTTTCCACATAATTAAAACTAGATCTAAATAATTGGAAAAATATTAATTGTTCATGGGTAGAAAGAGCTAATATAATAAAAATGACAATCCTACCCAAATTAATTTACTTATTCAGTGCCATACCTATCCAACTACCAAGAAACTTTTTTAAATAGAATTAGAAAAAAATTATAACAAAGTTCATTTGGAAGAACAAAAGATAAAAAATATCAAGGGAATTAATTTAAAAAATGTGAAGGATAGAGGCCTAACAGTATTAGATTTTAAACTGTACTATAAAACAATAATCATAAAATAACATGGTACTGGCTAGGAGATGATAGAAGGCTGGATGAATGGAATAGACGGGGTAAATGATCTCAACCATCTAATGTTTGAAAAACCCAAAGATCTAAGCTTTGGGGACAAGAACCCTCTATTTGATAAAAACTGCTAGGAAAATTGGAAAACAATATGGAAGAGATTAGGTTTAGAGCAGCATCTCACACCCTATACCAAGACAAATTCATAATGGATATATGACTTAAATATAAAGAGGAAAATTTTAAGTAGATTAAGTGAGCATAGAATAGTATACCTATCAGTTCTATGGGAAAGGAAATAATTTAAGACAAAGCAAGAGATAAAGAATATTACAAAATGTAAAATGAATAATTTTGATTACATTAAATTCAAAATGTTTTGTACAAATAAAACCAGTGCAACCAAAATTAGAAGGGAAGCAAAAAATTGGGAAGAAATCTTATGACAAAAACCTCTGACAAAGATCTAATTTCTCAAATTTATAAAGGCCTAAGTCAATTTTACAAAAAATCAAGCCATTCCCCAATTGGAAAATGGACAAGGGACATGAATAGACAGTTTTCAGATAAAGAAATCAAAACTATCAATAAGCACATGAAAAAGTGTTCTAAATCTCTCATAATTAGAGAAAAGAAAATCAAAACAACTTTGAGGCACCGCCTTATAACTAGCAGACTGGCCAATATGGCAGCAAAGAAAAGTGATAAATGTTGGAGGGGTTGTGGCAAAATTAGGACACTAATGCATTGCTGGTGGAGTTGTGAATTGATCCAACCATTTTGGAAGGCAATTTGGAACTATGCCCAAGGGGCTTTAAAAGACTGCTTGCTGGAACATGAATAGGTAATTTTCAGATAAAGAAATCAAAACTATTAATAAGCACATGAAAAAGTGTTCTAAATCTCTTATAATCAGAGAGATGCAAATCAAAACAACTCTGAGGTATCACCTCATACCTAGCAGATTGATTAACATGACAGCAAAGGAAAGTAATGAATGCTGGAGGGGATGTGGCAAAGTTGGGACATTAATGCATTGCTGGTGGAGTTGTGAATTGATCCAACCATTCTGGAGGGCAATTTGGAACTATGCCCAAAGGGTGATAAAAGACTGTCTGCCCTTTGATCCAGCTATAGCACTTCTGGGTTTGTACCCCAAAGAGATAATAAGGAAAAAGACTTGTACAAGAATATTCATAGCTGCGCTCTTTGTGGTGGCCAAAAATTGGAAAACGAGGGGATGCCCTTCAATTGGGGAATGGCTGAACAAATTGTGGTGTATGTTGGTGATGGAATACTATTGTGCTAAAAGGAATAATAAAGTGGAGGAATTCCATGGAGACTGGAACGACCTCCAGGAAGTGATGCAGAGAGAAAGGAACAGAACCAGGAGAACATCATACACAGAGACTGACACACTGTGGTACAATGGAATGTAATGGAATTTTCTACAAGCAGCAATGCAATGACCCAGGACAATTCTGAGGGAGTTATGAGAAAGAACACTATCCACATCCAGAGAAAGAACTGTGGGGACAGAAACACAGAAGAAAAACATATGATCAATCATGTGGTTCGATGGGGATATGATTGGGGATTTTATCTTTAAATGATCACTAATGCAAATATTAATAATATGGAAATAGATTTTGAACAATGATACATGTAAAACCCAGTGGAATCGCTTATTAGTGCTGGGAAGGGGGAGGAAAGAGGGGAGAGAAAAAACATGAATTGTGTAACCATGGGAAAATATTCTAAATTAATTAATTTTTTTAAAGCTATCCTAAGGACTGTGTTACCTCAAGATGATGAAATTTGAGGTGTGCTCCTCTTGATATAATTTTCTTGTGGCATTTGGCCACATTGACATGGCTTCTTTGTTAAATAAAAGGATAAAAATGGTCCTTTACCCATGTGGAACTGGGACCCTTCAACCTCAGCAGATGCCCTAAGACCTCACAAGGGACCCTGCCTCTGCTGAGGACTAGAAGTGTTTCCATGGAGAAGTGAGGACGACCAACTTGCCCAAACTCAATGCTGCAGTATCCTTGCTATACTTCCCATCTATGTGATAATTTAATAAAACTTTTGTTAACTGTTGAATAACCTATGAGTATCTCATTTCATTCCCCATTCAACCTAAACCAAGAAGGGACCAGTGTGGAGCACATCGACCCAATACAAAGAATAGCATGGAAAGGGGTGGTGATGGCCATGATGTGGAGGGTTGCCTGGTTTGATGGAAGTTACATCAGTTTAATGAAAGCTCTGGCTGCTAAAGTCTGAAAAGCTTCCGCTACAGAACCAGTGGCATGCCAACTACCCAAGGACCAGCCAAGCACATGGGGAGAGGCTTATCACCAGACTGGCCTCCAGGAGAGTGTTTTAACCACAGCAACTCAGGAAGGCCAAAGGTCCAGAGACTGTGATTTACATGAATGGCGTGAGCACAGGCCCAGAGAAAAGTATGGACTTTTTGAAATACTGAAGCCAAGTGCATAATAGACATAGACATAGTGATAGCAATTGTTTGGGTAGGTTTTAAGAGTTCTCAAGTAGATTACACACATCATCTCATTTATCTACAACCTATTTTTCCCAGGGCTTCCTTCTGCAGTAATGAAGGGAAGTTGCTGTTTAGATTAAAAGCAGCTTGGGCTACTGGGAGAGCAAGGAGAGAGGTAGGGGATTACCACTGGGACCACTGGATAATCCATAGATTCTGACCTGGACAGGATTTTATTTTTTTAAAAAATGTATGATTGGGGGCAGCTGGGTAGCTCAGTGGATTGAGAGCCAGGCTTAGAGACAGGAGGTCGTAGGTTCAAATCTGGTCTCAGACATTTCCCAGCTGTGTGACCCTGGGCAAGTCACTTGACCCCCATTGCCTAGCCCTTACCACTCTTCTGCCTTAGAACCAATACAAAGTATTGATTCCAAGACTGAAGGTAAGGATTAAAAAAAAAAAAAGATGTATGATCTATTTTTTTTTGATTGAAACATTTTATTTAATTAATTTAGAATATTTTTCCATGGTTACGTGATTCATGTTCTTTCCCTCCTCTCCTCCCCCACACCCTGTAGCCCACGCATAATTCCACTAAGTTTAACTTGTGTCATTGATTGAGACCTATTTCCATATTATTGATATTTGTACTAGGGTGATCATTTAGAGTCTACATCCGCAATCCTATCCCCATCAAACCATGCGATCGAGCAGTTGTTTTTCTTCTACATTTCTACTCCCACAATTCTTCCTTTCTCTTAAGTCCCTCAGAATTGTCCTGGATCATTGCATTGCTGCTAGTAGAGAAATCCATTACATTTGATTGTACCACAGTGTGCCAGTCTCTGTGTACAATGTTCTCCTGGTTCTGCTCCTTTTACTCTGCATTAATTCCTGGTGGTCGTTCCAGTTCACATGGAATTCCTCCAGTTCCTCCAATTCCTCCTTTCAGCACAATGGTATTCCATCACCATCATACACCACCATTTGTTCAGCCATTCCCCAATTGAAGGGCATCCCCTCATTTTCCAATTTTTTGCTAACACAAAGTATGTGGCTATGAATATTTTTGTACAAATCTTTTTCCTTATGATCTTTTTGGGGTACAAACCCAGCAGTACTATGACTGGATCAAAGGGCAGACAGTCTTTTAGTGCCCTTTGGGCATAGTTCCAAATTGCCATTCAGAATGGTTGGATCAATTCACAACTCCACCAGCAATGCATTAATGTCCTAATTTTGCTATATCCCCTACAACATTTGTTACTTTCCTTTGCTGTCATATTAGGCAATCTGCTAGGTTTGAGGTGGTATCTCAGAGTTGTTTTGATTTGCATTTCTCTAATTATAAGAAATTTAGAACACTTTTTCATGTGTTTATTGATAGTTTTGATTTCCTTATCTGAAAACTACCTATTCATGTCCCTTACCAATTTATCAATTGGGGAATGGCTTGTTTTTTTGTACAATTGATTTAGCTTCTTATATATTTGAGTAATTAAACCATTGTCAGAGTTTTTTTGTTATGAAGATTTCCCCCCAATTTGTTGCTTCCCTTCTAATTTTGGTTGCATTGGTTTTGTTTGTACAAAAACTTTTTTTAATTTAATGTAATCAAAATTACTTATTTTACATTTTGTAATTTTTTCTAACTCTTGCTTGGTCTTAAAATCTTGGAAAGGATTTTAGTAGTCATTTACTCCAGGTCTCATTTAACTTTTTTTTAAAAAGAATGAACTTAATTTAAAGTATTGTTTTTAATTAATTACAAACAATTCATTTCAGTTTTTGAAAATTATGAACGTAATCATCCACAAACACAAGCATTTCTTTATGTAAAGCATTTCTCTAAATATAGGTGACTTGGTAGCATAGTAGATAGAGTTGCCTCCCCAGGAAAACCTGAGTTTTCATCCTTCCTCAGCAACTTACTAGCTGTGTGATGCTAGACAATCCATTTAACCTCTTTCAACCTCAGGTTCCTTATTTGTAAAATAGGAATAAGAATAATACTTTCCAGGATTGTCACAAAGATCAAATGAAATAATATATCAAAGCCAGCTATTATTATTATTTAAGATGAATCAAAAATGAGGATTTTATATGAAATCACAAATTTCTATTACATACAGTTTCACTTTTTAGTGTATAAAATTGGAGGTAGCTAGGGTGACACACTGGTAGAGCTCCAGATCTAGAGTCAGGAGAGCCCGGGCCCCGATCTGGCCTCAGATACTTCCTGTCTGCTTGGACAAGTCACTTAACCTCAATTACCTATTCCTTGTCCTTCTGTCTCAGAGTTGATATTAGGACAGAAAGTACAGGTTAAAAAAGTATATAAAATGTAAGCAGAGAGTAACAAAGTTACCCTGTTTATGTCCCTTTCTGAATTTTTTTGTTTTCTTCTATTTATTTTCTTTTCTTTTCAACCCTTGCCTTCTGTGTTAGTATCAGTACTAAGACACAAGAGTGGAAGGTCTAGGCAATTGGGGTCAAGTGTCAGAAAACTAGAAGTGTTGAAGACCATATTTGATTCTCTTATGTGTATTTTTAAATGTTTTATTGAAGTTCTTTACAGTTGAGTAAGAGATGCAAAAAAAAATTAAAAAGAGGAAAAAGTCACGTAGTGAAAAGTCGAAAGGTCCAATTTGACATGGCATTCTCATAGCCTAATTTGTAGTTCTTGTATATAAGAATGACAGAAGCATTCCCTCCTAATAGAGATGTGTGCATCATTTTATTCTGACTGGTTTCGGCTCCTTAGTGCCCTGAGGCTCTGGGATGCAGTTTCAGAAGGCTAGAAGTCATCTCCCATTGCTCAGGCTAGCATCCTTCCTTTCTATATTTATTGGTCAGTTTACAACTTGACCAGATAGTTTTTCTCCTTTTGTTTTCTTTTGGCAGGTAAACCGGATGCACTTTATTTATTTTAATTTTCTTAAACTCTTACCTTCTGCTCAGTATCAATTCTAAGACAGAAGAGTCTTCTGGAGTTCCCTCTCTCTAGATCCCTCCGTTGCTCCATAGTTACTTCCTCAAATCCCTTTACCACCCTGGCTATCATTTTCCTCTTTTGTAAAATCAGAAGATTCCATTAGATCAGCGGTTCTCAACCTCTCAATTTGTAGCAATGAGAATACATAATGCATATCAGGTATTTACATTCCGAATCATAACTGTAGCAAAATTACAATTTTGAAGTAGCCACCAAAATAATTTTTTGGTTTGGGGTCACTGCAACATGAGGAACTGTATTGCGGGGTCACGGCATTAGAAAGGTTGAGAACCACTGACTTAGATCATCTCAATCTATCCTTTTCAGCCCTCAGTTCTAGGAGTCTACTACTATTTCCGGAGGAGAGCTGGGTTATATATACAAGATTGTTTTTTGTCTCCCCATTAGACTAGGAGCTCTGTGAGGGAAAGAACTGTCTTTTGCTTTTTGCCCCCCCCCCCCACCTTTTAATCTCTAGCACTTAACAGTGCCTGGCACAGGGTAGGAGCTTAATAAATGTTTATTGACTGACTAGCTATATTAGGGCTCCACTATACAGAGTCCCGAGTTCTGGACACAGCTATACCCCATCTGTCATTCTAAAAAATGTAATCCTTTGGAATAAACAAGCCCTGTTCAACTATTTTTAGGATTTCTCTAAAGAAGGCGCTGCATGGAATTTTCAATAAATCTTAAAAAACAAACCCAGCATTTGGGGTGAAATGGAACTTAAACAGGCATTCCTGTCTTCAAGGACCGCTATCTATCCTCTAGAACATACTGGCTCTCTTTATTCATATTAATTGACCATTTAATCAGCATGAAAATTTCCTTATAAAAGAAGACCCCAAAAGATTGCATAGGACATCACAAATCTATTTGGACATAGCTGGTTTTTCTAAGTATTTATTACATTTCGCACGATAGCACCAGCCCAGTTTGTGTCCCCTTCTGAACTTCCTTCTGCTCTCTATCCTGTATATTTTTTCAACCTTTACCTTTTGTCTTAGGATAGATAGAAGTATTGGTCCCAATGAGGTGGACGCCGAGTCCTCTGCACACTCCAAATTCCTAGAGGAGTCCTGGGTCAAAGATTACTTGAGGAATTTCACCCTGCAGTGCTCCAGGAAGAAAGTCTGCCCTAGTGCAGCCTAAGAGGTGGTGGATTAAACAGAGGATTCTCTGCCTCTAGCTTTGGATGTTTTTACACTCGTTTTGTGATAAGGGTCGTAGCACAGAGGGATGCCTCCTGTTTGCATCGCAAACATCACCAGGTTCCTCAACATAGACAACTCCCCAGTTTTATGATCAGGATGTCATTAATGATGTATATCTGTGCTTATGCCCCCAGACCCAAAGGCACCTTACTATGTCACTTATTCCCTCTTGATAATCCCCTTTTATTTGTTCCTCTTGTTTATCCTCCCTCCCCACCTTACTTTTCCAAGTCACACCGATCCTATTCCTTTAGGATATGAAAATCCTGAACTTTTTCTCTCCTGAGAGGCAGCTTGGTCCTGCATACTGCCTTCCGACCATTCAATCTAAATAAATTCCTCTATCTTTAAAGATATCTACCAGAGCCTGTCATTCTTGGAAAGGGCAACCTTCCATGGCCAGGGGTTAATCTCCAGTTCTGCCACAACACCAAGACAGAAGAGAGTCAAAGGCTAATCAGTTGGGATTAAGTAACTTTTCCAGGGTCACTTAGGAAGAAGTATCTGAGGTCTCATTAGAATCCAGGACTTCCTGTCTCTCTATCCAATGAGCTTGCCCCATCATATATTTTTATTTTTCTTGTTCAAGAGAATTTGGCATGCTCCCCTACCCAAGCTCCCTCCCTTGGGACTTTGGGCTTTTAATTGGTGAACATTGTCATATCCTACATAGCCTCGACCTAGACCATCTGGATGATGCCTAGTCATTTCCATGTCACCATGCTTCCAATTCCTTCTTCAGGCTCCAAGATCTTCTGCAGTATCCCAGGAACCAACATTCAACCAGACTTCCCCCTCTCACTGGCCTCTTTGACTAGATTCCCCAAGGCCATACCTTCTCCTGCAGGCTACAAAGTCAATCTTCTTGGACTTCACAAGCCCCAACATGAACACCTGCCATGATGACGGACCTTAACTGGCTACTCATCTGAATCATCCAATCAACATCTCTCTCTAGCTACAGATACTCTAGCTGAACTCATTTCTCAGTGGCTATCCTATTTGCACGCTTTCATGTTCTCTCCATCCCAGGGGTTTTGAAATTCCAGTTCCTAAAGTACTAGCCTCAATCAACACCCACTCCACTGTATTCCCTTCCCTCAATTCCTCCCTTTCCTATCTCTCCAATGTCCAGGTCTATTTCCCCATCTACTGTACTCTCTGAAATGCCTGTTCCATAATTAGCAAACTTTATTTTGTCTTAAATTATTTTTCTTACTCTTTTGATCTTCTGTCACTCACTAAGACCTGGTTTTCTCCTGATGATGTTGCATCCCTGGGGTACTGATGGCTCTTTCACTCATCCTCCCTGAATGGCTCTGATGAAAGAGTTGGAATATTTCCTTATCCCCATTGCTATCCCCATTTAAAAACAGTTACCTTCTGTCTTAGAATTAATACTGTTCCAAGGCAGAAGAGTGGAAAGGGCTAGGTGATGGGGGTTAAGTGACTTTCCCAGGGTCACTGGCTAGGTAGTATCACACACACACACACACACACACACAGAGCTACTTCGAAAATCTCCTATCACCATTCCACAGCAAACTCTTTTCCTTTGAAATCCATGCTATACAAATGTAACAACCAATCCGGATCTTGGAGGACTTTTATCTATTAAACTGTAAGACATTCTTCTTCCTTCCTAAATGAGTTCAGAGTCTGATTATTCAATCTTTCTCTCCATTACAACTTCTATTCCCATACTAAAGAACTTTAACATACACATGGATAGTTCCTCAAGTATTTTAACTTCTTAGTTCTTCGATCTACTCTTCTCCACCACCTCAGCAACTGCAGAGATGCTCATATCCCTGATGTCATCTTCACTCACACCTGTTCCACTGCTGTTTTCAAGGACTACCTAAATTCCTTTATTGGACCAGTATTTTATCATTCAATCTTTCCCTAGGTCCTACTGACCCTAACCTCTTTCTTCATTCTTACCATGACCTCCAAAGCCCCCACCTCCTCAGTTCTTACCCAGAACATCCTCTGTGCATTGTCTTCACTGTCCTCCTTTCCTCCCTGCCTTTTGTTTTTAACCCTTGGTAAATCAGTTTAACTCTACCCTATCCTCTACATTTTAATCCCTTGTCCCCTTACTGATCATTGATTATTTTTACCTTACCAAACCCCAATTTGCCACCATCTGCCTTCTTTGCTTCAATTCCTATACTGCTGAACACAGAGAGAAAATCATGAAATGATGCTCACTGGGTCTACTACAAATTTAAGTTACATAACCTCCATGGGGCCTTCACTGTAACAAGGCAATACTGTTAGAGCTGTCTAATTGCTTCACTAACCATTCACCACAGCAGTTGTTCCAAATATGCTAACCCTGCCACAAAACCTCATCGCTTCTTTCTCAGTTGATAACTTTGTCTCCTACTTCACTCACAAAAAAATCCAGGCCATTTACTGAAAGCTACTTATTCTCCTGTCCTCATCTTATATCACTCAGACGTTTTCTCCAACTATTTCCTCTTTCACCCTTGTCTTGCCAAGTCAAACCCATTAACATGAACCCTTAATTTAGTTTTTTCCCTGTCTTTTCTAGAGATTGGTCCTCTCACATCGCCTCTCTTTGACTAATCTTCGATCTCTTCCTATCTACTTACTTCTTCCCTGATATCACATATCTCTCCCACCTTAAAAAATGCCCTCTCTTGATCTGACCTTCCTCTCTATCATCCTATAGTTTTCTGTCCCTTCTTGACTAAATGTGAACTGTCTATGTTAGGTACCTTCATTTCCTCTCTTGTCCCCTCTGCAATTTAACTTCCAACTTCATCATTCAAGTGAAACTCTTCCCTTCAGTTATCAGTGATGTCCTAGTTGCCATACCTACCTATGGCTTCTGAATCCTCACCCTTCTTGACCTCTCCGGAGTATTTAATACTAAAAATAGCCCTCTCCTCTTGCATTCTCTTTCCTTTCTACATTTTCATGAATATTGCTCTCTTCTTGTTCTCTTCTCAGCTGTCTGACAAGTTCTTTCTCAGTCTCTTTAGCTGGATCTTCACCTAGATCTATGGATATCTCCCAGATCTTTGTCCTAGCCTCCCTTATCTTCTTCCTCTATTGTTATTGTTGTTCAGTCCTTTTACAGTCATGTCCAACTCTTTGTGACCCCATTTGGGCTTTTCTTGGCAAAGATACTGGAATGGTTTGCAATTTCCTTTTCCAGCTTATTTAAAAGTTGAGGAAAACAAGGCAAACAGAGTTAAGTGACTTGCCCAGGATCACACAGCTAGTAAATGTTTGAGACCAAATTTGAGCTCAGAAAGATGAGTCTTCCTGACTCCAGGTCTAGAACTCTTTCCTATTTGCCACCTATCTTCCTCTAGTTCCCACATTCCATCTTTAGCCTCAGTAACTTGGCATAGGCTGTCCCCCATACCCATAATGCTCTCTCCCAACATCTCCAGTGATAAGAAAGTTTGTCTTTCCTGTCAACTAGTATACATATTCTGTCAGGCAATCTGAAATTTTGGTAAGAAAGTGACTAAAATATATATCTTTAGTCTCAGAGATCCAAGGAGACAAAAATGTTCATAATGGCACTTTTTGTATCAGCAAAGAACTGGAAACAAAGTAGATGTCCATCAGCTAGGGAATAGTTAGACAAACTGGTATGTGAATGTAATGGAATATTACTGCATCTTAAGAAATGATGAGTAGAAAGAATTCAGAGAAATTAATATGGGAAGACATAAATTGATGCAGAGTGAAGTACACAGAACCAATGAAACAACATAACTAAAAAATAAATGAAAAGAACAAGAACAACCTCTCCCTGAATTCTATACAAATTTAATGACTAAGTTTGTCACCAAAAATGAAAAAAGAAAATGGTACCTTCCTCCCTTCTTTGTAGAGGTAGGTAAAGAACTCTGAGTATGGAATACTGCAGCCTTGGTTGATATATTCATTAGTTTTGCTAAATTATTTTCCTCCCCTTTTCTTTCTTGAAAATTTTTGTTTGTTTTTTGTTTCAAGAGTTGGTTGACTGGGTAGAGAGAGACACATTCACTGAAAAGGGATATATTCAGAAATGAAGGTGATATAAGAACAAAATATATTAACAAAAATCTAAACCATTTTTCTTAAAAAAAAAAGAATCTTTAAATCCTAGTTTCAATTCACACATCACCTTCTACATGTAGGGGTTTGCTAACAAATATTTAACAAACTCAAGTTCTGTGGTGGGAAAAGCATATATAGTACGCTTTTAAGTTTAATATGCATTATTAATATTTCCTTAAATCTAGAAACCAACTCAAGCCCGGATTTATGGATTGCTGATTTCTGAAGTGTGAATGTTCACTGAAAGTTAGAGCCTCCTCCAGTTCACTATGGAGGTAGTCTTTCCTAACTATGCTATCTATCTGTCAGTGTGCTTGTCTCAAAATTACTTAGGGTTTAATTTGTTCATGTTTTATATTTACATAGTTGTATGTGTATTGTTGATTTCACCCAGAGTGACCTGACCACCCTGGTGGCAGAACTCAACCCAATTTATGGAGGAGGAATCCATCAGTGTTGGACTCCTACACATAGTCTGCCACACGCATGGGCCTCTTGGCTAAAGAAAAAGAAAGTACTGCTACGTTCAAAGAATTCTAGATCTTCATCAGAGCAGTTTCATTAATTAGCACCAGGGTAATTGCCTTGATTTACTTGTTTTTGTTAAATTCTATTTTAACAATCACAATCATGACTCTACTCAGAGCATATTGGGATATTAGGGTGTTTGTTTTTTTCTCCAACCCTAAAGATGGGATTCATCTTTGGTTCTTTTCATCCCTCAAGGTCTGGTAGTCAAGAAGGGTTCAATATTGTCCAGGCGGACTTGCAAACTATCTTAGAGGCCACCAAGAGCCCATATATACCACCCAGCTAACTGACATTGTCCTCTTCGTCAATCCTTAGGTCAGATTTGGATCTCAACCAGGAATTTCCAAGTTAGCTGACCTTTCCTAGACTAAAAGACTGGAATGTATAGTGTTGCCCAGAACGGCAAGGAGAGAGTCCAGTGGGTTTCCAGTGAAATTCCCTCTAAAAGGTTATTAAAAGTCTCTGCCAGGGATCTGGAAAGTTTACAAGGGCTCTACTTTTTAAAAAGAATAAGTAACTTATTGTGAACAATATTAAGCAATCGATATGGTCAATTAAACTTGTTTTGTAACTGTTTACGTTTAAACAAATGAATTTTAATGCAAGAAAATGTCAACAGCTTTCCAGTCACTCCAAGTCTCCATCAGAATGCTTTTTGGTATTCATTCCTATTGATTTTTCAATGCACTTTCTGGTTCTGAGGATTAGGGAGACCTCTTGGGAGGGAGGTGGTGGAAAGAAAACACTGCTAATGCCTAAAATGAACAAGGAATCATGGGATGGGGTCAGGAATGGTACATAAGTGCTGCAAACAGACCATAGAGTTCTGGGTGTACCAATCTATGCACATATAGTAGAGCCCAAACAATATCCCTGTTTATGACCCACCATTGTCCTTGAGACTTAACTTTGTCAGTAACATGATACTTCCCCCCTGCTTTCTCTCTGGACAGATCTCTCCTTTAGGACCTATCCTTCACCACACTATTTCCTTTGCTTAAATGACAGTAAGCTTCTCCATGAACCATTTCCTCAACTTCATGGAGTCATAGCAACAATAGACATAACTACATCCCAAAAAAGGGAACGTGACCTGGAACCATCATGAGATATAATCATTTGGATAAATATTTGATCCCCAGATCAACTATGGAATTTGCATCTAAAAATTATCCCTGGTGGCCTGATGGGAGAGTAGCCTATCAGGAAGCGGATGGAGAGAGAATTCAAATATGCTTGACTCCAAGGAGCAGACATCTACCTGAAGATGGAAAAATCTTTTGTTATGTGGGCCATGGGAACAAAAGAACATGGCCTGATTCAGCAAGAAATGGAAGTCTAGAGTGTAACTGCTATCTTCCTGTCTCCAGTTCTTTTCTTTAACTTGATTTTTTCAATTACATGAAGAAAAAGTTTTTGACAATTGTTTTTTTGACATTGTAAAATTCATATTTTCTCCCTCCTACCCTCCTCCTAACCAAGTGGTGAATAGTCTGATATAGGTTATACCCACCCTGTCATGTAATTCATATTTCCATATTGTTCAAGTCATTATTGAAGACACATATCACACATACAATAGAGATTTCACGAAAGATATATAATGGAAGGTGGAATGTTTTGATTTGTACTCATTTTCTAATAGTTACTTCTTTGACTATGGATAGCATTTTCTTCCTGAACCTCTTGTGGTTATTTGGAGACTTGCTGATAATGGTTCAGTCCTTCACAATTGATTATTGTATAATATTTCTGTTACTATATACATTTTTTCCCTAGTTCTGCTCACTTCACTTTGCATCAGTTACTATGAGTCTTCCAGGTTTTTCTGAACTTATCCTGGTCATTATTTCTTATGGTACAATAGTATTCCATTGCAACAATATACTACATCTTGTTCATTCAATCCTCAAGTAAGGGACAATATCTCAGTTTCCAATTCTTTGCTACAAAAAAAGAGCTTTTAAAAATATTTTGGTTTCGGTACCTCCTTTCCCCTTATCTCTGATATTTTGGGGATATAGACCCAGCTGTGGCATTGCTGGGTCAAAGAGTATACGTAGCTTTGTGGCCCTTTGAACTTGGTTCCATATTGCTCTCCAGAATTGTTGTGTCAGTTCACAGTTCCACCAACAGTGTAGTGTCCCAATGTTCCCACATCCTCTCCAACATTGATCATTTTCCTTTTTGGTCATGTTAGCCTCTTCAGTAGGTGTATGGTGGTATCTCTGAGCTGTTTCAATTTGTATTTCTCTAATCAATAGTGATTTAGAGCATTTTTCAGATGACTATGGATCATTTTAATTTCTTCCTCTGAGAACTGCCTGTTCATATCCTTTGACCATTGCTGAATTGGGGAATATTTTGTATTCTTATAAATTTGACTCAGTTCTCTAAGTATTTGAAAAATGAGGCTTTTATCAGAGATACTTGCTATAAATTTTCCCTCCAAATTTGTTGTTTCCCTTCTAATCTTGACTGCATTGGCTTTATTTGTGCAAAACTTTTAAAATTTAATGTAATCAAAATTATCTATTTCATTTTTCATAATGTTACTATGCCTTGTTTAGTCATAAATTTTCCCCTCATTCATAAGTCTGACAAGTAAATTTTGTCATGTTCCTCTAATTTGTTCATGGTGTCACTTTATCTCTATCTCAAGTATCCATTTTGAATTTATTTTGGTGTATGGTGTAAAAAGTTGGTCCATGCTTAGTCTCTGCCATACTGCTTTTTAGTTTTTCCAGCAGTTTTTGTCAAATAGTGAGTTCTTTCCCCCAAAGTGTGAATCTTGGGGTTTATCAAACACTAAATTTCTGTGGATGTTAAATGCCATGTGTTGATTACCTAATCTATTCCACTGATCCACCATTCTATTTCTTAGCCAGTACCAGATTGTTTTGATGGTTACCACTTTATAGTATAGTGTGATATCTGGTACAGCCAATTCTCCTTCCTTCATATATTTTTTCATTATTTCCCTTTTGTTCTTCTGGATGAACTTTGTTGTTTTTTCTAGGTCTATGAAATAATTTTGGGGTAGTTTGAGTGGTATGCCTGCTTCTAATTCATAGAGTCACATTCCTGATTCTTCCTTTTCCAGGGCTCACCTTTCGTAATCATGGGTCCCAACATCTTTTCCATATATCTTTGTACAGATCTCAGAGTCTGCCCACTCAACCTTGGAACTCACCACCTAAGCCCACCCCCAGACATGCACCATCCTGGGATTTTGCTATCTGAAAAGTTTTGAGATCTAAGGAAGGAAGTCAAGGCCTTGGAGAAGCTGCAGAAGTTGAGGAAAGATTGCAAAGGGGTAAAGATTTCTGGAGATAGTAGAAAATGAGCAGAAACTGATGGAGGTAAAGAGATTTCACTGGATCATCAGGTGAGATAAGTGCAATAGCACAAAAGAGTGTGGGTCTTAAAGAAGGGGCTAAGTAGGTAGAAACTGAGGATCTCAAATAATCCATGACCAGTCATGGAATTGAATAACTCAAGCACAATTAAAGTTGGGTTTTTTTTTTTACTTCCACAGTTTCTTCTCATGCTTATCACCCCTAATAGGGTCCATGATGACTTCTGAAATTCATAGACAGGTGAACTATCAACATTTTTCTGGGGAAAGAGAGAGAGAAACTATGGTAGATGCCTAGCTAATGCATTTCAAACTCCAGAGAGCAAGGCTTAGAAGGGAAATAAGATTTGGAAGAAATTCTTTATGATTTCAGTTGGGTGACCCTGTGAAAGTCACTTAACCCTTATTGCCTAACCCTTACTATTTTTCTGCCTTGGAACCAATACACAGTATTGATTCTAAGATGGAAGGTAAAAAAATGATTTCAGATGGAATGGAGATTCCATCTGGATGAGTTAAATTAATGTCCAATACTTCAAGTATTATTTTTATAAAGTTTATTATCTGACAAAATAGAACCATGTGACTAAGTTTTCTACCTGCTCAAAAATCCCCACTCCACCAAAGCTTCAATAGGAAGGAAAGAGAGAACGAGAGAGCTACACCCAATTTATATCCTGTCTATGTCAGCACATAATGACAGGAAGTGAGTAGGGTGCTGAGAATCATAGTTTTGCTGGGGATTAAAGTTTTTAGGATAACAGATTCAAATTACACAATCCCCCTGGGACACTTTGGGAGACTAGTCTCCCTAATGTATCATGTAAACATAATCAACTTATAAATTACAATAATTTGGGAATAAAAGGGAAAGAGAGCAAAACCAATGATTATTAGGCACATTGACAAAAAGCCAATTGGGGGCAATCCCCTTTTGGCATAAGAGTATACATACAAAATAAATGTGTTACAACCCTCCACAGTTTAATCAATTATACTCCATGGTTCATTCTGGGTCTTCTGATGTGATGGAGGTTTCTTCAGGTATCTTCATGGTGCCTTCTTCAAACAATTCATCTTCTAGATTCAAAGAGTTATCAAGTTCTTTTTCCTGAAATGTTTCTTTCTTAAAAGATTTTTTTAGTTTTATGAGAATTCTACAATCCCTATGACAATTATGCATGATTGCCCAAGCCTCCACCCCATTCTTGCAGATGCATCTTTCTGTGCCAGGAAAAACTGATATTCTCTTCCATTAGAATGTGACCTCTTTGAGGCCAGGGATTTCAGTATGTTTCCCTCCCTTTTCATTTGTATTCCCAATGATTAGCACAGTGCCTGGCAATATGATGACAATCAATAATAGTTGATTGACTGATTTCTCTAGCAACAATCTCTTTTACCATTCCACATTTCCTAATGTTCCCATTTTTTACGTGTCCTAGGGATTCATTGACACCATTATCTACCCTCTATCTGTCTTTATCTCTCCAGATTCAAGCATCCCAGATATGAAGTGCTTCCTTCAAATCAACAAACTGAGCTTGGACTGGTGAAGTAGAAGCAACAGGAACTATTGTAGCCATGTGATCTTGGATCTTTCCATTGTTTGGAAGGGAAATCATTGATAGGGTCAAAAGTGTACCTTAGACTTTAGGAGAATAGATTTTTTTTTCCTTAAAGTTCAGTTAAAAAAGGATAGGTAGAATGCCATTATTAAGACTAAAAGGAAAGCTAATATAGTGTCTTCAAATGACATTTTGATGACTGCAAGCATAATTAATTCTTTTTTCATTGAACACTTCATGAATTTGTGTGTCATCCTTGCACAGAGGTCATGCTAATTTTCTCTGTACTGTTCCAATTTTAGTACATTCTGTCAAGTGAGTACCATAATAAATTCTAATGAGAAAAGAATGGGAACTATGTCTAACAAGATAAGTATGGCTGTATAAGAAGCTTTCTAATATGTTCTAATTTTAAAATTACAACTGAAAAGAAAAAACCTTTAGGTAGATAATTGGCGAAAAACACAAAATAATGGCATAATCCTTGAAGAGTGGGGTTTGGAAAACTAAATCTCTAAATTCATTTGCTTAGAGTCTTGCTAATCTGATTTTTTAAAAATTACTTTAAACCACAAAAGGAAAGAAAAAAGAGAAAACTGCTTAAATATGTTTTCTGAACTAGATGTCCTAGAGAGTAGCCATAGTGCAAGAAGGCTAGTAGTAGTAATGCCTGGAAATTCACAAGATACAAAATCTAAGAAAAGAGCCATCCAATAAAGCTATGATCTTATAGTCTATACAAAAATACATACATACATATATATATAAACCAAGCAAGAAAACTGGAGATTATACTAAGGAGGAACATTTGACCTTGTGGATATCACAGAGGTTTGATAGAATGGGAAATGTGATTGCACTATGGCTCTGGAAGGGGATACCTCATTAAAAAGGGAGAATAAAGTAAAAGTCAAGGGAGAAGCAGGATAGAATTGCATATCAAGAAGATAAATTCATGGGAAGGACTCTAGGAGCCATAGGGGTGTTATGGCAAACATTAGAATCCACTCTCACCCCTACCCCAGAACAGATGAGTAGTGAGCAGCAAATCAGGATTGTAACCAGGTCTCTTTGTACTTCTGAAGCTTTTCCTCAGCTGTGCTTGGACACCAAAAGTTCTTAGGGCATTTTAGAGAGGGGGATATCAAGTGATGAGAAGTCTAAAATGAAGCCATGCCAAGGATAGGGAAACACTAAAAACTTATGCAGGACCTTCGCCATCACATCAGGATGACATACTTTTCAAGGTGTCCTCTTTACTCCATAGTAACCCACAATGTTGTCATTGTTCTTCAGTTGTTTAAGTTTTGTCCAATTCTTCCATGACCCCACTTAGGGGATTCTTGGCAAAGATACTGGAGTGGTTTGTCATTTCCTTTTCTAGCTCATTTGATATATTAGGCAACTGAGGCAAGCAGGGTTAAGTGTCTTGCATGCCCTGGTTAAGTCACAGTTATTAGTGTTTGAGTCTGGATTTGAACTCAGGAAGATGTGTCTTCCTGACTCCATAACTGGCACTCTTTCACTGTGTGACCTAACTACCCATAATGGGCCCCAATAATTTCATTTCCTCATAGCTAAATAATCACTTTCAAACCTTATGTCCAAGAAATGTTCACAGAGGTGTGCCAGGAAGAGTCATACCAAATGGATGTGTTATGGGTGATTTGTGGAAAGAGCAGGTTAGCATATTGTTGAGGTATTCAACTATACTCTCATCTGTTAAATTTCAGAATAAAGGCATTCGTGAATCACCAAAAGGCAGCAGCTGTAGGACAGAATCCAAATGTCATTGTGAAGCATTTGCATTTGCTGGATCACATATGTAATGCATTTTTTCCACTCTTCCTCATGGCAAATTCATATTAGGTTGAATTATCCTTTTAAGTGCAGCTGAGTGAAAACTAGAACCCGTTTCTATTGACCCATAAGGTCTGGCATCAGTTTCAGTGGTGCCAGCCATGGGTTGAAGGGGTCTGTGGTCATGGTTCAGTTTTGTTTCTCAAGGAAAGCATGAATGCCTCATGAGGGTGATATGAATGAAGGCCAGATGATATTCCTTGGACAGTTTGTGACCTGGATCTCAGGAATCATCAAGGAGAGCTAGACAGCCAGGACCATGGTGATAGTACAATCAAGCAGACTTTGGTAAAGTCTAGGTAATAATTATGGGATACTGGTCTAACTGAAAGCTATCAGATTGGCTAAAGTGATAAAAGGGCAAAATGATCATTACTGGAAGGGATGTGGGAAAATGGGGAACACTAATACACTGCTGGTGGAACTGTAAACTGTCCAATCATTCTGGACAGCAACCTGGAACTATACCCAAAGAGTTGTAAAATGGTACAGTATATACCTTTTGTCACAGCAATATCACTATTGGGTTTATTTTCTAAGATGATTGTGGAAAAAGGAAAAGAACCTATATGTTCTAAAATATTTATAACAGCTCTCTTTGTGGCAGCAAAGAACTGGAAATTTAGGGGATGTCCATCAAGTGGAGAATATCTAAACAAGATATATGATTGTGGTGGAATGCTATTGCACCATAAGAAATGATGAGCAGATTAATTTTTTAAATAATATTTTATTTCCCCCAATTACATGTAAAAACAATTTTTAACATTCTTCTTTTAAATTTTGAGTTCCAATTCTGTCTCTTTTTCCCACCCTCTCTCCTCACTCTTTCTCATCCCTTCCCCCTTCCTAAGATGGTAAACAATCTGATATAGATTTTACATGTAAAACCTCTTTTTCCATATTCGTCATTACATAGAAAAATTTCAAATGAAAAGGAGGCGAAAGAAAGTGAAATAAAGTGTGTTTTGGTTTCAACTCCTTCATTTCTCTGAGGGCAGATGGCATTTTTCATCATGAGTCTCTGGGATTGTCTTGGATCATTGCATTGTTGAGAATAACTTCTTGTTCAAAGTTGTTTGTCAAGAAACATTGTGTGTATAATGTTCTTTAATTATTGAATGTACTGTGTACAAAGTTCTTCTGATTTTGCTCTTTACTTTGCATCAGTTCAATTTCCCAGGGCTTTCTGAAAACATCCTGTTTTTCATTTCTTATAGCACAATAGTATTCCATCACAATCATATACCACAACTCAGTAAGCCATTCTCCAATTGATGGACAACACCTCAATTTTCAGTTTTTGCTACCACAAAAAGAGCTGCAAATATATATATATATATATATATATATTTACAAATAGGTCTTTTTCTTTTTATCTCTGGGATATAGATCTAGTAGTGGTATTACTGGATCAAAGGCTATGCCCAGTTTTAGAGCCTTTGGGGCATAGTTCCAAATAAACAGGTTAATTTTTTAAACCCTTACTTTTCATCTTAGAATCAGTACTGTGTATTGATTCCAAAGCAGAAGAGTGGTAAGGGCTAGGCAATGGGGGTCAAGTGACTTGCCCAGGGTCACACAGCTAGGAAGGAAGCATCTGAGGTCATATTTGAAACTAGGACCTCCCATCTCTAGGTGTGGCTCTTAATTCACTGCACCATCTATCTGCCCTCAGGTTAATTTTTATTTTATTTTATTTTTATTGTCATGTAAAACACATTTCCATATTGGTCGTTGTTGTAAGAGCAAAGTCATAGATAACCAAAAGCCCAAAATAAAACCATAAATACACTGATGTGAAAGACAACTTTATCAGTTCTTTCTCTGGAGATGGATAGCATTCCCCTTCATAAGTCTTTCAGGATTTTCCCAGGTCACTGCATTGCTGAGAGTAGCCAAGTTTTCACAGATATTCATCGTCCATTATTGCTGTTGCTGTGTACAGTGTTCTCACAGGTCTGATTATTTAGTGCTTCATCATTTCCCACAGATCTTTTCAGATTTTTCTGAGATCATCTTGCTTACCATTTCTAATAGCACAATAGTATTCCATTTCCAACAGATACCACAATTTGTTTAGTCATCCCCCACTGATGGCCATCCCTTCAACTTCCATCTTTGCCATCGCAAAAAGAGCAGCTATAAACATTTTTGGACAAGTAGGTCCTTTTCCCCTTTTTATTATCTCTTTGGGATACAGACCCAGAAGTGGTATTACTGGATCAAAGGGCATGCACAGCTTTATAGCCCCTTGGGCATAGTTCCAAACTGCCCTCTAGAATAGTTAAATCAGTTCACAACTCCACCAACAATGCCCCAGATTCATTTTTTAAGCAATCAAATTTAAACATGAAATTATGAAGAATGAAATGAGCAGAACCATGAGACCATTATTCCCAGAAAAACTGTATGAAAAATGGCATGTATGTCCACCTCCAGAGAAAGAACTGATAAATAGAAGCAAGCTAGACAGAGTTTTATATATATACATAAACCCTTTTGTCACATGGTGCCTGCTCTAGTACAGGGAAGGAAGAGAGGGAGATAACTGGAAATGTTAATGTGACAGATGAACAATTAATGAACTAAAAAAAGAAAGTGGCAGGTCATGACTAGCTACCACATCCAGGCTAAGTGAAGTATGAAGGAGATCTCCTGGAAACATGAGGAAACCTGAAGGCATTGAACCCTTATTACAACCAGGACCCTCAGCAGGTCCTAAGACATAGGGTGAAGGGTTTGCTGCTTAATGTCTCCTTGAGTCTATAGTGGAAGGTGGCACCTGAGTGATGGAATCCAAGAACAGGATAGTTTCATGTGCCACAGGAAAGCTCCCTTTCTTTGGGCCAACCCAAGACCCCCCAAATGCTAAAAAGGCCCTATGCCTATCAGTACCTGCACTCAGAGGGTTTGGCATTCAGGGAACTTAAGCACCTCTGACAAGAATTAGACCAATTCATAGGGGCTAGTGATAAGAGGAAGTCAGCTTCGTTAACAGAGACCCCCTCTACCTTTGTGCTTTTCATGGTTTATCCTCCTGGCTCTGATCCAGATTGTTTGAACCTACAAAACCCTGCCTACATCCTTCCCTAACTCCCTCTATTTTTCAGCTCCTTTTTCTGGAATGTTTTCACCCATTATATTATATGTATTTTGAAAGAAGGACTTTCTTTTTGCTTATATTTGTATCCTCAGCCCTTAGCACAGTGGCTGATGCTTATTGTTTCCTTTCTTTTCTGTCCCTCCATCCCACCATTCCTCCTCAGTGAGGCAGCTTCACTATGGATAGAGAGCCAGGAAAATTCATCTTTGTGGGCTCAAATATGACCTCAGGTACTAAAGGCACTTAACTGTTGGCCTCAGTTTCCTCATCTGTCAAATGAGTTGGAGAAGGAAATGGCAAACAACTCCAGGGTCTTCACCAAGAAAACCTCAGATGGGGTCATGAACACAAATGAAATGATTGAACAACAATTGACAAACCCAAGATCAACACCACACACACACACACATACACACATGCACAAATGGGAAAAGCTAATCATGATATTTAGTTAAAACTGTTGGGAAGGATCATATAGCAAAACAGTGAAAATAAGATTAAATCCATATTTATGCCCTTTACTACTATTTTTCAAAACATGTAATAAAATTTTTAAAGAAAATGGGAAAATATGACTATGGCAAGGGGAGATTTTTGTCTGTCTGACAAATAAAAAAATTAAAGGGGAAAAATACAGGGATTTGATTATATACAAATAACAAGTCTGCACAACAAAAAACAATATATTTGGAACAAAAGGGAAATTAAGAAATTGAGGGAAAGTCTTTGTCATAAATATTTTGAATGTCACATAAAATGTGACATTCAAAATTTCTAGGGAACTAGACCAAATTTGTGAATCATTTCCATCCTCTGAGGAATAAGTGGCTAATGGATATCTATAAACAATCCTCAAAAGAAACAGCACAAATTATAAACAACTGTCTATTCAAAAACTCTAATAATTAGAGGAATAAAAAAAGTAAAATAACTCTGAAATTCCAGCTGTCATCTATAAATTGGCAGAGAGCTAAAAATGATCAAATTAAGTGTTATGACTACAGAGAAAAAAGTCTACCTGAATTCTACCAGTGGAGCTATGAACTGATCAGATGTTTCTGTAAAACAATATAATAATAGTCAGCATTTCTAGTGTTTTAAGGTTTACAAAGTTTTTTATAAATATCTCATTTTGTCCTCACATAAATTCTAAGAGGTAGGTACTCCTATTATCTCTATTTTACAGTTAAGGAATATAAAAGAGTTTTAGTGACTTGCTCACAATCCCTTCCCTAATAAGTAATTGATCAAAATTTGAACTCAAAACTTCTTGATTTGATCCACCACTTTACCTCATTACCTCTAATAGCTAAGATTTACAAAGCATTTTTTAAAGTTTGTGAAACACTTTTCAAATATCTCATTTTTTTCCCTTATAATAACCCTAGAAGCAAAGAGTCAAGGTGCAAAATGCCATCCACCTTCAAAGAAAGACTGTAGATCAAAATATATTATATTTAACCTTCTCTTCCTCCTCTTCCTCCTCCTCCTCCTCCTTCTCCTTCTCCTTCTCCTTCTCCTTCTCCTCCTTCTCCTTCTCCTTCTCCTTCTCCTTCTCCTTCTCCTTCTCCTTCTCCTTCTCCTTCTCCTTCTCCTTCTCCTTCTCCTTCTCCTTCTCCTTCTCCTTCTTCTTCTCCTTCTCCTTCTCCTTCTCCTTCTCCTTCTCCTTCTCCTTCTCCTCCTCCTCCTCCTCCTCCTCCTCCTCCTTCTCCTTCTCCTCCTCCTCCTCCTCC
Organism: Monodelphis domestica; assembly: GCF_027887165.1. Taxonomy (NCBI): domain Eukaryota; kingdom Metazoa; phylum Chordata; class Mammalia; order Didelphimorphia; family Didelphidae; genus Monodelphis; species Monodelphis domestica. Next base: position 96,892,264 of record NC_077233.1, read on the forward strand.
TCCTCTTCTTCCTCCTCCTCCTTCTCTTTTTCCTTCTTCTCCTCCTCCTCTTCCTCTTCCTCCTCCTCCTTCTCCTACTTTTCTTCTTTTGAAAGAGAGGAATCAAAGCCTGGTAATTATTAACCTGGTGAGAGGTTAGGAGAAGGGATCTGACATCAGAATACTTTATTGGGACATTAAAGGGGAAGGGGCAATAGAATTCTTAAGCCTATGGAACGAACAGGGAGATGGAGTAAGGAGACAGTCATGAAGGCCATTTCAATTCCAGGAGTCAGCATCTATTAAGCACCTACCATATGCCTAGAAGGAGAAGGCTTAGCATAGTGTATGGCACATAGTAGGCACTTGATAAATGTTTATTGATTGACTATTGGCCACAGGAAACTCTACAGAGATTGCATTTTAATATTCTTTTGACTGGCATTATTCCACTGGAATATCGATGATAATTTGTATTTATATGGCTCTTGAAGGTTTTCAAAGGAAATACATAATAATAACAAATAATACCAAGTGAAGAACTAAATGCATCAAGGGTAGATTGTTTTCCTAGATGAAAGAGAATGCAGAAGGATTGGAGAACCACCCCCTCTGATATCCAGCTTCTCAGGAAAGATATTCTCCAGCAGGATAAAACTAAAAACTAAATCAAGCAAAGAATCAAGCAAAAACTGCACCAAAAAGACAGAAGTGGGGTACAAATCAAAGCTATACAGTTAGAAAGTGGAATGTATCATAAATAGGAGAGAATTATTCCTCTTCTCCAAGTTCCTCTCTCCTACGAGTTGGACCAATTTCCAATAATGGAAAAGTATAAGCATTCCTTTTAAAATAATAATAATAACTTCTTTTGGATGTCATATATATTTTTTTTAAATCATAATTTAACTTAATCCTTCCCTTTCTTTTTCCCAGAAAGCCATCCTGTATAACAAATAGTATTCTTAAGGAGAGAGGGAAAAGGAAAAAAAATAGAATAACTAATCAATACATTGAAAAAGTCTGAAAATATGCAACATCTGTGGATTTCCCACCTCCACTAAGTAGTGGCTTAGGGGTATCAAATTCTTCTCATATCTGTTCATTCAAGTCAAAAGTAATCTTTATAATTTGGTTACTCTGTGTGTGTTTGTGCATGCACACATGAGCATGCATGTACACTTGTTTGTTCTATTGCACCATTGTAGTTATTGGGTCTGTTGTTTCCTTGGGTCTGCTCACTTCACTCTACATCAATTCGGGGGTCCTATTCATGCTTCTCCGTATTCATCACGTATTCATCATTTCTTACAGCACAGTGATATTCTATCACATTTGTGTTTCACAATTTGGTTAGCCATTCCTCAAATGATGGGCACCTTTATTTCCAATTCTTTGCTCTCCTAGAAAAGTTGCTACCATAAATATTTTGCTGTATGAGGAACTCTCTCCTTATTAATAGCCTACTTGGCGTATCAGCCTAGTAAAGGTGTCTTTGAGTCAAAGGAGTTTGGACCTTTTAGTCACTTGATTTACATGACCTCAAATTATCTTCCAATATGGTTGTACCAGTTCACAACTCTATTCATAATGCACCAGTGTGCTAATCTTTCCACAATCCATCTAACATTTGTCATATTTGCCAATTTGCAGTGAAACTTCAGGGTTGCTTTTATTTACACTTCTCTTTTTAGCAATTTGGAGCATTTCATAGGGTTGCTAAGTTTTCAATTCTTTTGAGAACTGTTTGTTTATCTTTTGACTGCTCATTTATTGGGGAATAATTTTTCATCTTATATAAATGTTGATTATTTCTATATCTTAGTTACCAAATCCTTAATATAGAAATCTGATACAAAATTTATTTTTCTCCTTAACTCACTTACCTTCTAGGTACGTTAATTTTGTTTGTACAGAAACTTTTTAGTTTCATGTAATCAAAGTTACCTATTTTATTTTGTCTAATTGGCCCTATTCCTTGTTTAGTTAAGAATACATCTCCTACCCTTAGTTATGAGACTTATATTATCTGCTTCTCTACATGGTTTTTTAATAGCATGAGCTTTAATGTTTTGGTCATATATCCATTTAGAAAGTATTATAGAATATGGTGGAATATTTTGACCTACAATTAATTTTTATCATCCCACTTTTTGGTTTTCCTAGAAATTTTATCAAGTAAAGAGTTCCTTTCTAAGTAATTTATATCTTCCTATTGATTAAAAAATAGGTCATTGAGTTCCATTATTTCTGATCCCATTGCCTAGTCTCTTTCATCTCTCTTCCCTTCTATTTTTAAAATCAGTACCAGATGGCTTTGATGTCTGCTGCTTTACAGCAGTTTGAGGTCTGGAAGTGCTAGTGTTATTCTCCTTTCATCCCTACTTCTTTTCATTATTTACCATTTTTTCTAGATCTTTTGTTTTTCCAATGAATTTTGTTATTATTTTTATCACATTCTGTGTGATAAAAACACCTTTATTATTGGCATGACTCATCCATGAGCACAAAATATTCCTCTAGCTACTTAAATTGTTCTTTATTTCTTTAAGGAGAATTTAGTAATTACATTTATACAAGTATTTTGTACTCTTTGGTAAATTAGTCTCCATATATTTTATGCATTCTATAATTATTTGGAATGGAATTTCTCTTTATCTTATTGCCTCTTAGATTTGGGTATTATGACACAGAAATGCTATTGATTTTTTTTTTAGTAACCCACAAATTTGATAAAGTTATCTCAATTAATATCTCCTATGACCATCATATCATCAGCAAATGAGACATAATTCACAATAATCTCCTTTATGAAAAAAATTTTCCAAGTACAAAACAGTTTTTTAAAGCACAAAGCAAAGCTAAAATGGCAACTGCCCATCTTATGATGGAGACAGCAGATGGCCCAAGGGAAAATAAGGCCCAAACCTAGCTCTAATAAGTAGAAACATCTGATAGATGGGGAAAGTGGGAAGTGTAGTGGGGGGTGTGGACAAATAAAGGACTGGGTTCAGGACCAAAATAGTAGGATTCATAACTCTTCTCCTTGGCCAAGGCAGAAAAGGATCTGGAGCAGACTGCTTATTACTCTAGAGGTTCTGGTATAAGAATGGAGGTCTCTTTGCTGCTGCTTCCAGAGTCCTCCTCTGACATGCTTTCCAAGTCAGGGTTATCATTCCCCATGGCTGGGTTCTCATCCTGTTGACCAGAGTACTCACATGGTCTCTTCAAATCAAACAACTCCTTAGAAATATGGAAGACTTGAAGTGAGAACATTCCTCAAAGCCAACAACTGAGCAGCCTGTGCCTTACACACCTTATTATCAGGATGAGACCTATGAAGAAACTCAGGAGGCCCAGTATGATGGCAGTGACAGAAATGCTGGACATATTCTTGGACCTAGGGGAAAATTCCAAGTTTTCTCCTGCAATACAGATAGTTTTATCTCCTCTTTACTCATCTTTATGTCTTTAATTTCTTTTCTTTTGTCTGACTGCTACTACTAAAATTTCCTGAACAAATCAGTAATATTAAGGAGGGGGATATACCTTCTTTACTCTTGAATTTATAGTGAAAAATTTTGGCATGTCCCTTTTGCTTATGATGCTTGCTTTTGGTTTTAGTGGATACTTCCTACAATATTAAAAAGATCCCTCTATGCCTATACTCTGCAAAGTGGTTTCTTTTTTTAGTATAAATGAGAGTTGTACTTGGTCAAAGGCTTTATTTTCTGCATCTATTGTATTAATCATGTAGTTTGGGATATTTTTATTTTAATATAGTTCAATGCATTGATCATTTTCCTCATGTTGAAAAATCCTTGAATTCATGTCCTTGTATAAATTGAACTTGGTTATGATGAATGATTTCTTGGATCAGTTGCATGATGGGATTTTATTTAAAATTTCTGAACTGATATTTATTTTTGACCATCTATGGTTCTGTGGTTTGTCCTTTATTGGTTTAGGCATCAGGATTATATTTGTCTTGTGAAGGGAAGGGAAATTGCTTCTCATATTTGGAAACAATTTGTAATACAGGTATTAATTGTTCCATAAAAATTTGATCGAATTCTCCAGTGAATCCAATAGGATCAAAAGTTGATCTTGTTTCTGGGTTTTTGTTGTTGTTGTTGTTCCACCCTAAATCCTATAATCCTGTAAATACTAAGTGGGATCTTAGTATCAGAGGCTCTGGATTCAAACCTTGATTCTAATACTTACTACTCATGTGAATTTTTTTTTATATATATTTTATTTGATCATTTCCAAGCATTATTCATTAAAGACATAGATCATTTTCTTTTCCTCCCCCCCACCCCCCATAGCCGATGCGTAAGTCCACTGGGCATTAGATGTTTTCTTGATTTGAACCCATTGCTTTGTTGATAGTATTTGCATTAGAGTGTTCATTTAGAGTCTATCCTCTGTCATGTCCCCTCAACCTCTGTATTCAGGCAGTTGCTTTTTCTCGGTGTTTCCACTCCCATAGTTTATCCTTTGCTTATGAATGGTGTTTTTTTCTCCTGGATCCCTGCAAGTTGTTCAGGGACATTACACCGCCACTAATGGAGAAGTCCATTACGTTCGATTATACCACAGTGTATTAGTCTCTGTGTACAATGTTCTCCTGGTTCTGCTCCTCTCGCTCTGCATCACTTCCTGGAGGTTGTTCCAGTCTCCATGGAACTTCTCCACTTTATTATTCCTTTTAGCACAATAGTACTCCATCACCAACATATACCACAGTTTGTTCAGCCATTCCCCAATTGATGGGCATCCCCTCGTTTTCCAGTTTTGGGCCACCACAAAGAGCGCAGCTATGAATATTTTTGTACAAGTCTTTGTGTCCATTATCTCTTTGGGGTACAGACCCAGCAGTGCTATGGCTGGGTCAAAGGGTAGACATTCTTTTGTCGCCCTTTGGGCATAGTTCCAAATTGCCCTCCAGAATGGTTGGATCAATTCACAACTCCACCAGCAATGAATCAATGTCCCTACTTTGCCACATCCCCTCCAGCATTCATTACTTTCCTTTGCTGTAATGTTAGCCAATCTGCTAGGTGTGAGGTGATACCTCAGAGTTGTTTTGATTTGCATCTCTCTGATTATAAGAGATGTAGAACACTTCTTCATGTGCTTGTTAATAGTTTTGATTTCTTTATCTGAGAACTGCCTATCCATTTCCCTTGCCCATTTATCAATTGGAGAATGGCTTGATTTTTTGTACAATTGATTTAGCTCATTATAAATATGAGTAATTAAACCTTTGTCAGAGGTTTCTATGAAGATTTTTTCCCAATTTGTTGTTTCCCTTCTGATTTTAGTTATATTGGTTTTGTTTGTACAAAAGCTTTTTAGTTTGATGTAGTCAAAATTATTTATTTTACATTTTGTGATTCTTTCTATATCTTGCTTGGTTTTAAAGCCTTTCCCCTCCCAAAGGTCTGACATGTATACTATTCTGTGTTTACCCAATTTACTTATGGTTTCCTTCTTTATGTTTAAGTCACTCACCCATTTTGAATTTATCTTGGTGTAGGGTGTGAGGTGTTGATCTATTCCTAGTCTCTCCCACACTGTCTTCCAATTTTCCCAGCAGTTTTTATCAAATAGTGGATTTTTGTCCCAAAAGCTGGGATCTTTGGGTTTATCGTATACTGTCTTGCTGAGGTCGCTTTCCCCCAATCTATTCCACTGATCTTCCTTTCTGTTTCTTAGCCAGTACCAAATTGTTTTGATGACTGCTGCTTTGTAATATAGTTTTAGGTCAGGGACTGCAAGGCCCCCATCATATGTGTTTTTTTTCATTATTTCCCTGGATATCCTTGATCTTTTGTTCTTCCAAATGAACTTTGTTATGGTTTTTTCTAAATCAGTGAAGAAGTATTTTGGTAGTTCAATGGGTATGGCACTAAATAGATAAATAAGTTTGGGTAGGATGGTCATTTTTATTATATTGGCTCGTCCTATCCATGAGCAGTTAATATTTTTCCATTTGTTCAAGTCTAGTTTTAGTTGTGTGGCGAGTGTTTTGTAGTTGTGTTCATATAGTTCCTGTGTTTGTCTTGGGAGGTAGATTCCTAGGTATTTTATTTTGTCTAAGGTGATTTTGAATGGGATTTCTCTTTCTAGTTCTTGCTGCTGAGCTGTGTTGGAGATATATAGAAAAGCTGATGATTTATGTGGGTTTATTTTGTATCCTGCAACTTTGCTAAAGTTGTTGATGATTTCAATTAGCTTTTTGGTTGAATCTCTAGGATTCTTTAAGTAGACCATCATGTCATCCGCAAAGAGTGATAACTTGGTCTCCTCCTTGCCTATTTTGATGCCTTCAATTCCTTTATCTTCTCTAATTGCTACTGCTAGTGTTTCTAGTACAATGTCAAATAGTAGAGGTGATAATGGGCATCCTTGTTTCACTCCTGATCTTATTGGGAATGCATCTAGTTTATCCCCATTGCAGATGATATTAGCTGTTGGTTTTAGATATATACTGTTTATTATTTTTAGGAATGACCCTTCTATTCCTATGCTTTCTAGTGTTTTTAATAGGAATGGGTGTTGTATTTTATCAAAGGCTTTTTCTGCATCTATTGAGATAATCATGTGGTTCTTGCTAGTTTGCTTGTTGATGTGGTCAATTATGTGGATGGTTTTCCTAATGTTGAACCAGCCCTGCATCCCTGGTATGAATCCTACTTGATCATGGTGAATGATCCTTCTGATCACTTGCTGGAGTCTTTTTGCTAGTATCCTATTTAAGATTTTTGCATCTATATTCATTAGGGAGATTGGCCTATAGTTTTCTTTCTCTGTTTTTGACCTGCCTGGTTTTGGAATCAGTACCATGTTTGTGTCGTAAAAGGAGTTTGGTAGAACTCCCTCTTTGCTTATTATGTCAAATAGTTTGTATAGTTTTGGGATTAACTGTTCTCTGAATGTTTGATAGAATTCACAGGTGAATCCATCAGGCCCTGGGGATTTTTTCTTAGGAAGTTCTTTGATGGCTTGATGGATTTCAATTTCTGATATGGGATTATTTAAGAATTATATTTCCTCTTCTGTTAGTCTAGGCAGTTTGTATTTTTGTATATATTCATCCATTTCTCCTAAATTGGTGTATTTATTGCCATATAATTGGGCAAAGTAATTTCTAATGATTGCCTTAATTTCATCTTCATCGGAGGTGCTGTCTCCATTTTCATCTTTAATGCTGTTAATTTGCTTTTCTTCCTTCCTTTTTTAAATTAGATTGACTAGTACTTTGTCTATTTTGTTTGTTTTTTCAAAGTACCAGCTTCTTCTCTTATTTATTAAATCAATAGTTCTATCACTTTCGATTTTATTAATTTCTCCCTTAATTTTTAGGATTTCTAGTTTGGTTTTCTGCTGGGGGGTTTTAATTTGATCGCTTTCGAGTTTTTTCATTTGCATTTCCAATTGATTGATCTCTGCTCTCCCTTGTTTGTTAATATAAGCATTCAGGGATATGAATTTGCCTCTGATTACCGCTTTGGCTGCATCCCAAAAGGTTTGAAAGGATGTTTCGCCATTGTCATTTTCCTTGATGAAATTATTAATTGTTTCTATGATTTCTTCTTTAACTAAACGGTTTTGGAGTATCATATTGTTTAATTTCCAATTGGTTTTAGATTTGGTTTTCCATGTACCATTACTAATCATTATTTTTATTGCCTTGTGATCTGAGAAGGCTGCATTCATTATTTCTGCTTTTTGCATTTGTGTGCTATGTTTCTGTGACCTAATGTATGGTCAATTTTTGTGAATGTGCCATGTGGTGCTGAGAAGAAGGTGTATTCCTTTTTATCCTTATTTATTTTTCTCCATATGTCTATTAATTCTAATTTTTCTAAGATTTCATTCACTTCTTTTACCTCTTTCTTATTTATTTTTTGATTTGATTTATCTAAATTTGATAATGGTTGGTTTAAGTCTCCCACTAGTATGGTTTTATTGTCTATTTCTTCCTTCAATTCTCCTAGTTTCTCCATTAGAAATTTGGGTGCTATATTATTTGGTGCATACATGTTGATTAATGATATTTCCTCGTTGTCTAGAGTCCCTTTTAACAAAATATAATTACCTTCCCTATCCCTTTTGATCAGGTCTATTTTTGCATTGGCTTTATCAGATATCATGATTACCACTCCTGCCTTCTTTCTATCAGTTGAGGCCCAGAAGGTCTTACTCCATCCTTTAATTCTGACCTTGTGGGTGTCAACCCGCTTCATGTGTGTTTCTTGAAGACAACATATGGTAGGGTTTTGGATTCTAATCCATTCTGCTATTCGTCTACGTTTTATGGGTGAGTTCATCCCATTCACGTTCAAAGTTATGATTGTCATTTGTGGACTCCCTGGCATTTTGATTGCCTTCCCTAATTCTAACCTTTTCTTCTTCGGCTCTACCTTTTAGTCCAGTGATTTACTTTGAATCAGTCCCCCTTGTCCCCTCCCTTGATGTTTCCCTTTTTAGTCCCTCCCTTTTTCTTCCCTCCCCCTCCCCCCTCTCTTTCCCTCCCTTTTTGTTCTCCCTCTCCTCCTTCCCCCCTTGGTTTTCCCTTCTCCTTACCCTTGTTGGGTAAGATAGAATTCAAGATCCCAATGGATCTGGATGTTTTTCCCTCTCAGAGTTGATTTCCCTGAGATTGAGGTTTAAGTAAACCCCCCCCTCTCTTCCTCTCCTTCTTATAGGAGTTTTCTTCCCCTCCCCTTCCCATGTGAATCTTTGTGTGAGAACCATTATTCTATTTGGTCTTTCTTTACCCCCTATTTATACATCACATTTTCCCCACATGTTAGTATACATAGATTGATATAAATGTAGTCCTTATAGAAGAGAGTTTGAGTAAAAGAAGAAGATAACATTTTTCCCCTTTCCTTAATATTTACCTTTTCAGGTATTCCTTGCTCTTTGATTTTCGGTATCAAACTTTCCATAGAGCTCTGGTCTTTTCTTTGCAAAGAGTTGGAAGTCTTCTATTTTGTTGAATGCCCATACTTTCCCTTGGAAGTATATAGTCAGTTTTGCTGGGTAGCTGATTCTTGGTTGGAGACCCAGCTCTCTTGCCTTTCTGAAGATCATGTTCCATGCCTTACGATCATTCAGAGTAGAACTTGCAAGGTCTTGTGTGACCCTGATTGGCATTCCTTTATATCTAAATTGTCTTTTTCTGGCTTCTTGTAGGATTTTTTCTTTTGTTGGATAGCTTTGGAATTTGGCAATTACATTCCTGGGAGCTGTCTTTTGGGGGTTTAGTGTAGAAGGTGTTCTGTGAGCTCTGTCAGTGGCTGTATTGCCCCCTTGTTCTAGAATCTCTGGGCAATTTTCTTTGATTATATCTTGTATCACCATGTCCAGTTTGGTGTTTATTTCTGGCTTTTCTGGGAGTCCAATTATTCTTAAATTCTCTCTTCTCCCTCTATTTTCCAGATCTATCACCTTGTCGGTGAGATATTTTATGTTCTCTTCTAATTTCTTGGTGTTTTGGCTTTGCTTTATTAGTTCTTGCTTTAAAGCCTGGTTTTCTTTTACAGTTTGGTCAAACTGGTTTTGTAGATGAGTGAATTTCTTTTGCATTATTTCCCACTTTTCCTCCCAGAGGGCTTCCATCTTTTTGGTCATTTCTGATTCAAATTCTTCATGGGTTTGTGGAGAGTTTCTATTTCCTTTGGAAGATTTTGGAGCATTTTCTTGTATATCTTCTTCTATATGCTCTGTATTTTGTATTTTGGCTCCATAGAATGTGTCCAAAGTCGCCCCTTTCTTCTTATTTTTCTTGGTATTTTGGGGCTTCTGTGCTTCTGTGGAATTTGCCATCTCTGAATGTGGAGGATTAGCTTTTCTTATCTCTGTCTGGTGTTCAGAGGCTTTAGTCCTGGGCAGATTGTCTATGAGCTTTCCCTGGGTTAAACTGAATATGCCTCACTGGAACTGGAATGGAAGGGTCGGACCACGAGGCCACACTCTCCCCCCAGCTTGCTTTCCGGAAGTTGCCTTCAGAATCGCTGGCCGTTAGGCTGTTTTGTGGGCCTGCGAGGGGATGGGCTGCAGCTTCCCCAAGCTCCGAGGGCAAGGACTTTCACTGAGACTTGGATAGCAGGATCCAACCCGTGAGGCTGTCTTGCCCGCCCTGAGGGTTGCTGTTGTTTTGACCCTACTCTCTGCAGAGGAAGCCCCAGGCAGTAACTTTCACTGGGACTCAGGTAGAAGGCCCTGAGGGTTGTTGTTCTGAGGACCCTGCTCTCTGAGCCCAGCCGGGCTGCGGCTTCTGGGAGCCTTGGACTCTGCGCTCCTACCCCTGAGGTCCGAGTGATCTCGGGTTCTGGCTTTTGAGGGGAGCCGTACCTTTTGAACCGGGTCCAGGTCCAGGAGGAGGGTTCCCAGGGTCTGTGCTGTTGATCGTTTTGAATTTCGACGCCTTAGGAGCTTATAGTTTGAGATCGGTCGGGAAGGGTTTTCCGGAGATCTGAACTTTAGCTTTCTCTAAGCCGCCATCTTAACCGGAAGTCACATAGCTGCACTCTTTGTGGTGGCAAAAAACTGGAAAATGAGGGGATGCCCTTCAATTGGGGAATGGCTGAACAAATTGTGGTATCTGTGGGTGATGGAATACAATTGTGCTAAAAGTAATGATGAACTGGAGGAATTCCATGTGAACTGGAATGACCTCCAGGAATTGATGTAGAGTGAGAGGAGCAGAACCAGGAGAACGTCATATACAGAGACTGATACACTGTGGCACAATCGAATGTAATGTATTAATGTACTAGCAGCAATGCAGTGATCCAGGACAATTCTGAGGGACTTATGAGAAAGAATGTTATCCACATCCAGAGGAAGAACTGTGAGAGTAGAAACCCAGAAGAAAAACAACTCCTTGATCATATGGATTGATGGGGATATGATTGGGGATGTAGACTCTAAGTGATCACCCTAATGCAAATATTAATAATATGGAAATAGGTCTTGATCAATGACACATGTAAATCCCAGTGGAATTGTGCATTGTCTATGGGAGGGGGGTGAGAGGAGGGGAAGGAAAGAACATGAATCATGTAACCATGGAAAAATACTCTTAATCAATAAAATAAAATTAATATTGAAAAAAAAAGAATGGAAGCTCCCTGATGGAAAGGACTGTGCCATTTTTTTTGGTCTTTGTATCCCCAGAGCCTACCACAGTGTCTTATAGATGCCCAATAAATGTTTGTCAGATTGAGTTGGGTTGAATTGTTTTGCTCAGTCCCAGAAAACAGAACTAAAAACAAAGGTTAGAAACTGCAGTTGGGTTTTGGTTTGATGTAAAGAAAAACTTGGCGATCTTTAGAGCTGCCCAAAAGAGCAATGAGTTTTCACTAGAGGTGGTCTGGATTTCCTATCAATGGAGACTGCTGAGCAGAGACTGGATTTTGTTGGGGAATTTGTAGAGAGACCATCTACTTAGCTATATTAAGAAAAACATTCATTCAACAACAGAAATATTCTTCAAAGAATGACTTATGTGTGCCTACCTCCAGAGAAAGAATTAATAAACAGAAATAAGTAAGACATAGTTAAATATATACATGCATCTTTTTGTCAAATAACATTTTCTCCAATGGGGAGAGAGGGAGAGAGTTAACTGAGCATCTGAATAGTTTAAATATTACAGACAAACAAATATGTAGACTTTTTTTTTTAAAAGAAAGAAAAAAGTACATTCAGAACTAAAAGACTTAAGAGAACTCTTCCAGTTTTAAGATTCTCTAAGTCTTGACTGTGCCTTTCTCCTGTCAAATTTTTCTGTCCTTGAATTTTGTGATGCTGCTTTCTTCTGGTTCTTTTCCTTGAATGACTTCTCTTTCTAATCCCCTCATTATCCCCTTCAATCACTGGCGAGTGTCCTTCCAGGCTCTGGTCTTGGCTTTCTTCTCCTTTCTCTCTACTCTCCCATGATAATCTCATACATTTTCATGGCTTTAACTATTGTTCAACTCTAGAAACAAGAAAGCTCACACGTGGTTATAAGCAAAAAGTTTCTTTATTCTGTTGAAGGAGGAAAAGATAAACTCAGCATGTCAGGATTTGGTTTAGGACCAAGCCTAAGGTAAAGAGAGCAGCCCTGATGCATGTGGTTGTGAGAAGACAAAAACAAGAAGGAAGGATGCAGCAGTAACAATGGTAGTTTGTTCAGTGACAAGAGAGTGTTTGCTCAGTGTCGAAGAGTCTCTCTTCATCAGCGCTGCATGACTTGGATGTGGTTCCCGTGGGTGCAAGTTTGCTCAATCTCGGGGACTGTCAAGACTGGTTGGTTTTATGCCAAGTTCACAGAACATCTCAGTTGAGTAGGATATGCTCAGCTGCTAAGTCTGGGCCTAGAGAATATGACAACTCAGAGGCATTAGCAAGGGGTTAATTTGGGAGTCCTGACATTCTAGACGCTATCACCTCTACCCAGATGATTCTCCTCTCCCTACCCATTTCTATCTCCAGCTTTGATTTCTCCCCTTTCTGTTTTCTGTTGCTCACCTTCAACTATCTGCTCTACATCTCAGCCTGGAGGGTCCTTTGGCACTTAAAATCCAATGCATTCTGAACTGAATTAAATGTTTTTCTTCCTAGATATCTCATGGGTACTGCAGAGTACATCTCTCTAATACTGAGATCATCATGTCACTGTGCTTCAAGGCCTCCTCACAACTTCTCTCGTCTGCTGATGGTACTAGCATCTTTTATCCAGTCTCCAAACCACAGAATAACCTTTACATTTTCCCTCTTCCACATCCCCCACAGCCAATCAGGTGTTAATTACAGTTGATTCCACTTACATAGACTCCATCACATTTGTCAGCCCCTCTCTGGTCCTACTGCCACATTCCAGGAATGAAATTCATAACCTTTCATCTGGAGTTTTGTAATACTCTCCTAGAGGATCTCTTCTGCCTCAACTCTTTCCCTTAAGCAACTCTTCGTTTGGACACCAAAATATTCTTCACAATGTGAAAATGTGGCCATATAATTTCACTGACCAAAAAATCTCCAATTTTTCCCTATTGCCAATAGAAAAGAAATATAAATCCCTAATCTGTGTATTTAAAGCTCTCCACAATCTAGGACAGTGCAAATGCCTAACAAATACACCCCCCTTTCCTTACTCCTCTTCCTTCCTTCCTTTCTTTTCTTCTTCTTTTTTTAAAAATTCAATTTTGTTTGCTTTTCACACTGCCTCCTTCCCATCTCCTCCTCCCTACCACTGACATTCATTGTTCTCCATGATATTCCAATCAAACTGAACTACTAAGTGTTCTCTCATCTTGCTCTTACAGTCTCCTAAACTGGGGTGCCCGCTCTCTTGTCTGCCTATTGAAATTCTTCTCTTCCTTCAAAGACCAGGTGTCTTCTCCTCCAGAGAGCTTTTATTGATTCACAAAGCTGAAAGTGAATTCTGCCCCCCCCCAATTTTCCTAGAGCACATTTGTGTGGATCTCTCCTTCGCCCTTGAACTTTGTCCCTTATATCATTCTTATGGTATAATATATTTAGAGCTGGAAAAAACCTTTAGAAACCATCCAGTCCTTTTCCTTTAAGTCATCAAAGTTTGAGTGACTTGCCCATAATCATATAACTGTTGTATCCTCCCTATTGAACTGTAGGTTACTTGAGGGCAGCTCTTGTGATGATTTTCATCCCTTTCTCTCCATGACTGTACACAGAGCTTCGTATATTGTGAAAAGTGAATATATGATACAGACAGCTTATGATAATTGTTGTACACTAATAACTATGACTCATGGCAGTGATCAAAATGATCTCTTAGACAAGTTTAAGTGATCCCTCCAGCCCAACTATGAAAGAGGCAGTGAGTCCATCGCATATCAGGGTAACAATGTTCTTTCTCCAGTCAGGCAATGGGTGCAAGAAAATAGGAACCAACAGTACCAAGGTCTGCTTTAGTGAGAAATGGGCATCTCCATGACACCGGACAAGCTCAGCATGAGTTTAAAAACCTTTGTATCTCAACACAAGAGTTTTTTTTCCCCACAGTAGTAAGGTAATATCCCTTAAAATTGACATTTTTATTAATTTATTTAATTTTCAATTAATTTATTAATTAATAAGGGATAATAGGAGACACACTGATTAAGTGACTTTTCCAGGGATGCACAGCTAGGATGTGATTCCTTTCTATTCTTTTTTAAAAAGTTTAAAAAAACTTTACCTTTCACCTCAAATCAACTCTGCATAAGGCAGAAGAGCAGGAACGCCTAGGCAATTGGGATTCAATGATTTCCCCAGGGTTACACCAGTAGGAAAGTCAGCTTAGAGCCTAGAAGTTTTAATCCCTAGGCCCAGTTCTCAATCCACTGAGCCACTTAACTGTCCTTGCTGTATGATTTTTTGAAGTTTTATTATCATGAAACATTACATGATGGGAAAAAAAGGATGACTCAGGGGGGACTCTATCCTCTTCATTCATTCAGAGAGGAAAGAAAGTTCATAGATCTCTAGCTTGAGAACAGATAGGGTATGGAGGCAGGGGAAGACAGGCTCCTGGAAGGATAGAGTCATGTGTAGCCATACATCTGGTGGCCTCCTTGGGAGGAGAGAACTGAGCTGTGCTAAGGATGGAAGACCTCAAGAACCTTGGAAGTCATCCTCCCCACCTCCCCACTAGTAGACCTTGGTTTGTATCACTCCAGATCACAGTGCCTGCCCAACAGGGAATTAGAATAAAAACAACCACCACCACTAACAACAGCAACTGAAGTTTATATCTGGTTCTAAGTTTTACAAAGTGTTTTACATGCAATAGCTTTTCTGACCCAGTCCAGCCACAGGTATTGAATGGAAGGAAGGATGGGAAATGGCTGGAGGGAGCAGCAGAAGTTGAGGAAGGTTTGAGGGAAGGAGAAAGAAGGGGAAGTGAGATCGCCCAGCCTGGAGGGAGGTGAGGACATGATGTCACAGATGTATCAGGATGGACCACGGCAGCAGCATGGAGAAGAGTAGGAGGCAAGAAGAAGCCAAAATGGAGGAGTTTCTCAGGTTCATAGATTTGATGATCCATTTGGAGAATCCACTGACTCGGGTATATACACCTGGAACAGCTTCTTCTCCACAGCCAATTCCCCAGCTTACTATCCCAACCTGGACCCAGGTGTGCTTTCCAAATTGACAGACAAGGGGCCCCCCAGAATCCCCCTGGAGAAAGAAAGAAAAATTTAGAGTAGAACCTGAGAGTGGAGAATAGATGAGTAACCACACTTTATGGATCTCCAGACACATTAGAGCAGGGGAAGAAGAGCAGTCAAGTGGTTCTATAGGGCATGGAAATGAGCTACCATTTCTCCTACTACATCTCAACTAGTCTACCTCTTAGATAAAAAGAATACTTCATGACTTCTGCCACAACCCCTGAGGCCATCCCAAACTCCCCATGACTCCTCATCTCCTCCTTCCCCTGTCTTTCTTCACCACCCTATCCTATGTGTGGCCACAGAGTCCTTCTGGACACAGCAGACTGAGTTCTGGGACCTTCAGCACAGACACTCCATGGTACAATTTGATAAAATCCTTGGGTCTTTCCAGCACAGTGATTCTTTCTGCTAGATTTTTCAAAGAAGCAAAGAGTCATAAACCTCAGGAGGGAGGTCCAAGGGGTTGAAGTAGAGGCAAAATAGGGAGGAGCTTATCCATTTCCATTGTGGCCTATCCATTTGCTAAGAAGATTTAGGATGTCAAAGTGAAGGGGAGCACAGAGACCATCTGTTCCAATTCCTTCATTTTATAGAAAACGAAACTGAGACCCCAAAGGAGGAAATGACTTGCCTGACATCATACATCTCCTTAGTGACAGACCTAGGAGTTCAGCAAGGGGTCCCATACCATAGACCCCAAAGAGAGACACAGTGTGTTTCACAACTCAATTTCACTTTTATGGCGTAGGATTCCCAATTCTCAACTATTACCTCTATCATCCTGCATCCTCTTTTGTTGTATTTTTTCTTTAATTTAGATATAAATTTTTTTTTCAGTTCCATGTAGAATCAATTTTTGACAATTGTTTTCTACATTTTAGAATTCAGATTTTTCTCCCTCCCTCTCTTCCTTCACTCAGTTTCCTTTTTGAAAAATCTTATCTCTTTGGACACCATTTGTATTTGGTTTCCTTCTCGTCCCTAGATTTTAGCATCTCTCCCTTCTTTCCCCATTGTCTAGATTTTCACTTTCCAATCAACAGTGTAGCAGTACCACTTCACTGGGCCCGAGTCAGGGCTTGTCATCTTCTATTCAAGGGCCATTAACCTTTTGTGTGTCATATTGAAGCCTAATAGACCCCTTTTCAGAATGTTTTTAAAAGCATAAAACAAAATAAATCAGATGGCAAAGGATACCAGTAACACTGAAATTCCTTATCAAAATATTTTTAAAATTTTATAAAATCCAGCACAAGAATCCTCAAGTCAGCAAAGTTCCAAAAGGAGGCTAGGATCTAGGTCCATGATGGCAAACCCATGGCACACATTCCAAAGATGGCACACAAAGACCTGTCTGTGGGCACACACACCATTCCCAGCAGTTGTTACTAGAAAGGCAGAGGATTTGGGGCAGAGCTGTTCTCTTCCCCCTCTCAACTACACCTCTCCACCCTGCTACCCTTACTCCCTCCCCTGAGCTTTGAGTTTGGGCCACTCCCTTCCCTTTCTCTCTCCCTTATCTAGGTTAAGGCAAAGGCAAAGGATTTGGGGGGCACTCAGGCTTGAGTGGGGGGGCATCACAACATACAGTTTGGGGGCAGGAATGAGGTCTCTAAAAGGTTTGCCATCACTGATCTAGGTAGTCCTAACATCTAAGATGGTGTCTGTTTTGCTAATTTTGGGTACCCATGGTGATAGCTGGGGAGGGGAGGGAGAATGGGAGGAACTAACCTGGCAGGCATCTTTTCCTTCTGGATGATAGGCACAGATCATCTTCTTGTTGACAATAGGGACAAATTCTGGGATGAACAAGTGCTTTCTCAATAGTTTGTTGCATTGTTCATTTTCAATGATGAATTGATCGGCTTCATGGAGCTCATATGGTCTTATAATATCTGTAAGCAGAGATGCTGGAGTTTAATTGGCTATCATAAAAGGTCATCATTCCTCTTGCATTCTCTCCTGGTGCCTCTGCTGCCCTAGGAACAACTCACATCTCCAAAAACCCAAGAGCACTACAGGGGCAAAGCCTCACCCAGCAATGGTTCAGAATACCAGGCCTTGGTCTTCCTCAGCTGCAGTGACTAATAATATGAATGTCTAGAAGGGAAGGGGAGATAAGGGGCATGCATGTGAAGGGAGAAAAGCCCACAGAAGATGCTGTGGGGACAAGAAGGGACCTCATTACTTAGAATAATAATTGTGCAATCTCTTGTATTGATTTTCTACTTCCTTCTTTCCAAGTATTGTTCATCTGCATACAAAAGGATCCAAAAGTGTGCATACCCTCTGATCCAACAATACTACTACTTGGTCAGTATCCTAAAGAGATTCCCCTTTAAAAGGGGAAAAGGACTTTTTTTGTACAAAAAGATATATAGTAGCTCCTTGTTGTGATAGTACAGAATTGGAAAATGAAGGTAAGCTCATCCATTGGAGAATGGTTGAACAATATATGGTGTATAATTGCATTGGAATACTGTTGTGCCATAAGAAATGACAAGCAGGATGATTTCGGAAAGACCTACTAGAAAGACCTTTATGAACTGATACAAAGTGAAGTGAGCAGAACCAGGAGAACATTGTACACAGAAACAGCAATAGTGTTTGATGAACAACTATGAATGACTGAGCTATTTTCAGCAATGAAGTAATCCAAGACAATCCCAAAGACTCATAATGAAAAATGCCATTCCCCTCCCAAGAAAGAACTGATGGAGTCTGAATGCAGACCAAAACAATCTGTTTCACCTCTTTTCTTTTAGTTTGTGACAGATCAAATTGTTTTTTGTTTCATGGAAATGGGGAGAGGAGAGAATTTGGAACTCAACATTTTTTTTGAAAACAAAA
Source organism: Monodelphis domestica (assembly GCF_027887165.1). Lineage (NCBI taxonomy): Eukaryota > Metazoa > Chordata > Mammalia > Didelphimorphia > Didelphidae > Monodelphis > Monodelphis domestica. The sequence continues at coordinate 96,910,296 of NC_077233.1, forward strand.
TATTAAAAAATATTTTTACTTATAATTGTGGGGAAAATAAATTATTTTCTTTAAAAGTATTATTCATTAGGATCTCAAAGTGAAAAAGGGCTTTAGAGGTCACTTTATTCTTTCTCCAGCTAGATCAGGAATCCTTTCTACATTATTCATGCCTCTGAGTCCTTTCAACAACAGAAGGTTCCCTGTAGGCAGCCTGTTCCATTAGGGAATGGCTCATGTTATGAGTACACTTGTTCTAATTTTCCTTGATTTAATTTGATCCCCATAATTTTCCAATAAGGGGATCTTAACCTCCAGTCTGGGACTTTGAGTTTTCAATATCTTGAAAGCTGCATTTCAATATAATTGTCTCTCTTTGTAATCCTGTGGATTCTATCTAATGCATTTTTAAATGGTCATACTAAGAAGTCCAGAGGCTTCATCAGACTGCCTAAAGGGCCTCATGACACATCAAGTTTAGAATTTCTGCACTAGTAAGGAATAAAGGCATTACACAAAACTAGCTATTCAAAGACCATTGGCTCTGGCCATTCTCCATCATCTCCTTTTTCCCCTGCCTCCCTCCCCCTTGTTGTCCAGGAAGGCTCTTGTCATCAGGGAAAGGGAAATTAACTGGCCAGAGGTCAGTGTGGGGACTGCCTCTGAGCTCCACTCTCTTACACTTAGCCAAGAAAGCCAGCTCTTAGCTCTCTTTGGGGAGACCAACATTTGCTTTACCCTCTCTTACTCTCATCTGTACTAGTCTTGCCCCATCCTGTCACCCAGCATCGAGTCCCATTCTTCAAGTTTAAATTGTCATTAGGGAGGCAGACAGGTTGAATCATCTGGTTGTAGGTCACAGGAGATGCTAGTTGTACAAGGGCAAGGTCATTCCTGTAGAAAATTAATTCTGCATAACGGGGATAGATGAGGATGTCCTTGACAGAGACGACGGTACTCAAGTTAGTGGCAAAATAGGAAATATCTCCAAGCTTCACAGTGTAATCATAATTCCTGTGGGAAAGAGAAAATGTCACAAACATATCCTTACAGCAATATCCATATACTTGGATCATTTCCTGTGAACATAGCATGGCATCTAAACTCCTCTGACCAAGACCTCAGACCTCCTACTGTCTAGCCCCAGCTTCCTTGAACTCATCCAATGGGTACCCTCAGCTCCAATCTGACTTGTCATCCTCTTCCTTTTGATCAGGGTTTTGTACATGGACTGATACATGGAGTAGATCCTTAATAAATGCTTTTTGATTGATTGATGACTGAGGCGGAGAAGAGAAGCCCCCATTAGGTACAATTCCCCTAGAGGAGCAAATGGTATTTTCATCTTGCTGGCCTCGTTGGGTATTCATGGTAAACTCCCAATATTGGAGGGAAATTTCCACCCACAAGGGTGGTTTGGTGATGGGAAGACTTACCAAGTGACACAGTGAGCTGCTGTGATTACCCACTCCTTATTTATGAGGGATCCTCCACACATGTGTACTCTGTTTACTTGAAGGCTTGCTTGCCAGGGCCACCTCTGTGCTGTGGCAATCTCTCCACCAATGATTTTCCGAAATGGGTGGTAATGGCCACAAGATATGACTGGGGTTGGAGAGGAGAGGAGAAGGCAGATGGTCAGGCATGGAGAGAGACAGAGACACAGAGAAACAGACATGGTATCAGAGAGGGAGACAGGAAAAGAAGAAACACAGAGACAGAGAAAGACACAAAGACAGAGAGACAGAGAAATAAAGACAGAGACAAATCTATATAGACACAGAGAGAGGAAGAGAAACAGAATAAGAGACAGAAAGAGCGATGAAGAGAGGCAGGGAGAAAGAGTCAAAGAAAGAGAGTTAAGGAGTAAGAAGACTGGAAAGAGTAGACTAAGTTTCAAAGGGCTTTGATTTTGTGCAGTGACCTGAACATGGAATGCTTTCGATTAGTGTTTTATACAGGGACTGTTACATGGAGTAGACCCTTAATAAATACTTTTTGATTGATTGATAACTGAGGCGGAGAAGAGAAGCCCCCATTTAGGTACAATTGCCCTAAAGGAGCAAATGGTATTTTCATCTCTCTGGTCTCGTTGGGTATTCATGGTAAACTCCCAATAATGGAGGGAAATTTCCTCCCACAAGTGTGGTTTGGTGATGGGAAGACTTACCAAGTGACACAGTGAGCTGCTGTGATTACCCACTCCTTATTTATGAGGGATCCTCCACACATGTGTACTCTGTTTACTTGAAGGCTCACCTGCCAGGGCCACTTCTTTGCTGTGGCAATCTCTCCACCAATGATTTTCCGAAATGGGTGATAATGGCCACAAGATAAGCCTGGGATTGGAGAAGAAAGAAGGCAGGTGGTAGGGCATGGAGAGAGACAGAGAGACAGAGGGGAGAGGGACAGATGCAGATAAAGGCAGAGGCAGAGAGATAGATACAGAGAGAAACAGACGGAGATGGTGTCAGAGAGGGAAACAGGAAAGGAAGAAATGTGGAGAGAAACATAGAGCAAGAAAGACAGAGACAGAGAAAGACACAAAGACAGAGAGACAGAAATAAAGATACAGAGACTAATAGATATAGACAGAGAGAGACAGGAAGACAGACAGAATCTGAGACAGAAAGAGAGACGAAGAGAGATGGGGAGGAGTGAGAAAAAGAGAGTTAGAGGGAGAGACCAAGATACAGAGGGATAGAGACAGAGAGAGGTATGGAAAAATAGAATTAGAAACAGAGAGATAGCAGAGAGATAGAGAGACAGAGGTAGAGAGATAAAGAGAGAGACAGAGAGACACAAAGACAGAGAGGCAGAGATATAGAGAGAAAGACAGACTGACAAAGAGATACATGGAGAAAAGATACATGGAGAGAGACAGAATTAGAAAGAGAGAGACAGAGACAGAGAGAGAGGTGTGGGAAAATAGAATCAGAGAGACAGTGGGGGAGATAGAGAGACAGAGGTAGAGAGATAGAGACAGAAACAGAGAGAGACTGAGACATACAAGCAGATAGAGACAAAGATTGGGGTAGACAGAGGGGAGGAGAGATTAAAGTGATGCTCTGTGATTCTCTCAATAAATGAGAGAAAAGGGGACCATATAGCCCAGGAAATGACCTTTGAGGCCACCTAACCCAATCCCGTTCTTTTTCAGAGATGAAAGGCTTGTCTAAGGTTCCATGGTTCCATCAATAGGCATGTTGGGGGGGGGCTGTGGGGATGACACTGTCTCTATCTCCCTCTACTTCCCAGCCCCCCATAAAAGAACCCAGGGACTCAGGCATCTCCCAACAGTTTTTCCTCCCAACATCCAACACACAAGAGGATCGAGGCCCTAAAGTAACTGAAAGGACAGAAAGTGGGACCCTGTTTCCCCTAGATATCAAATGGACAGGTGTGGGAGTAGAGGAGGGGAGAAGACATAACCTGAGCCAGGGAACGAATATCCTGAATTTCTGAATTTTCCTGGGCCATAAGGTCTATGCTCTCTGGACTGGCCAATAGCCCTTCCTCCTCCTCAAGTCCTCTTCCATCGAGTTCAGTTTCCTCTTCCTATCAGCTGCCCTGAGGGCTCTACTCCCTTCCATCTCTTCCAAATCCATCTCTGCCTTGCCCCATGATACCTGTCTCCAACAATGTAGCTCATCTCCCCATAACCCTCATGCGATAATATTTGTAAAGCACTTGGCACACAGTAGGTGCTCCAAAAATGCCTATTCTCTTCCCTCCCCCTAAGCCCCAGCAGATGCCCTCAAGCATGGGGGCAGAAGGGAAGACTCTCACCAGGCTCACTGCATGGCAACAGTAGTAGCAGCAGCAGCAGGAGACAGAGCAGAGGTCCTAGGGGAGGTGTAAGAGGCAGACCCCTAACCCTCAGCAGCAGCAAGGATAGCTTTGCCCCCCTAGGGCAGGGGAGACCACAAGGAAGATCCCCCAAAGTTCCAGAAATCACAACCGGTGTGGCTGCCCCCATTGTCCCTTCTCCAAGGTTCTCCTTAGTGCTAGGGACCATAGAGCCTTCAGGTATCCTCCCTGACTACAGAGCCCCCTGGTGTTTGGGGGGGGGTGTTTCACAGTTCCTTCTCAACAGAGCATCCTGGTGCTGTGGACTGCTGAGGACCAAAAGAGCATCTCTGAGAAGATGGAACATCATTTCAGAATCTCACCAGTGGAAAGTTGAAAAATCTTTTAAGCCAACAACATCCCATCCCAGGGAGTAATCTCCTCTAAACCATCCCTCCTGGGCAGTCTTCCCCCCTGGGCAAATCTCACTCACCTACAATGAGGACCATTCCCTGGGAAGCCTTATATGAGCTGACCCAGAACATGGTGCACAGTAACAGCAATATACTGTTATCCTCTAACAACTGTCAAAGATGACTACTCTGATCAAGATAATGATCCAACATAATTCAGAAGGATTTATGATGAAAAATGCTGTCTACATCACCACAAGAACTGATGAGGGGGCAGCTGGGTGGTTCAGCGGATTGAGAGCCCTCTCTATAGGCGGGATGTCCTGGGTTCAGATTTGACCTCACACTTTCTAGCTGTGTGACCCTGGGAAAGTCACTTAAATCCTATTTCCTAGTCCTTACTACTCTTCTGCCTTCGAACTGATACAAAATATTGATTCTAAAATGGAAAGTAAGCATTAAAAACAAAAGGAACCAAAGAAATCTAAGTACAGATGGAAGTACAGTTTTTTCATGATTGTTCTTGCCTTATTTTCTTTTTGCAACATGGGTAATACGGAAATGCTTACAGAGTTCCAGGTATATAATTGATTTCACTTTTCTTGCCTTTTCAATGGATGGGGAAATGACAAGCAGAAGAGAATTTAGAACTCAAAAAAATATTTAAAATGAATGTTAAAAAATCTAATTAATTTTTAAAAAGGTCTTTCTTGCTTTGTGTCAGCTATTACTCAGTGCCTGCTATGTGCCAGGTGATATAAAGAAGGGTAGAAGGCAAAGTTTGGCTCCCAAGAAGCTTACAGTCTAAGGGGGGAGAAAACTTGCAAACAACTATGTACTCATATAAACAAGCACCTGTATAAGTACCTGTATATTCAAGAATAATTAGAAATAATCAGCAGAAGGAAGGCACCAGGATTAAGGGGGATCGAGAAATGTTTCCTGTAGAAAATGGGAGTTGTGATAGTAACTGTTCCTCTATGACTTCTCAGTATTCACAGAATGCCTGATCTCTCTTGCACACCTCTTCAAATACTTGAAGGCAGCTATCTAGGAACCGTTGGCTTTTCTCTTCTTCTCCAGGCTATAAAACCTCAGTTCTTTATTATTATTATTTTTTTAAACTCTTACCTTCCATCTTGAAATCAATAGTGTGAATTGGTTCCAAGGCAGAAGAGTGGTAAGGGCTAGGCAATGGGGGTTAAGTGACTTGCCCAGGTTCACACAGCTAGGAAGTGGTTGAGGCCAGATTTGAACCTGGCACCTCCCTTGTCTCTAGACCTGGCTCTCAATCCACTGAGCTACCCAGCTGCCCCCTCCTTACTTCTTTAAATGGATAATAGCATTGCATTTTTTCCAGATCTTACACTATTATGATCTCTGCTCTGTGGACATCCACCAGTATGTAAATGTCTCTCTTAAACTGGGGAGACCCAGTTCTGAGCCCAATTCTTTAGATGTGACCTGAGCAGAGGATAGTGTGACTGTCATTGTTTTCTGAAGATTATGTTTCTGAATGCAGTCCAACATCACTTTAAGTTTCTCAGTAAGGAGGACACACTATTAGTTTGTACCGAGTTTTTATTTGTCTACGATCCACTTCCCAATCCCTCCATACTCTTTTACGCCAACCTGAGTTTCCTGGATCCTACACCTGTGCACCCGATGTTTATTACTGCGAGTGCAACAAACTCACAAAATGAACACAACCTTAAAAGAGAAAAACAAGATTTAGGGAAGCTACAAGTCTTCATTTTGAGGGAAAATAGCAAGGATAGTCAAGCCAGACAATGAGAGGCAGTTTTGGCATCGCCGATTAAATGTTAGTTTCAAAGTCAAGAAGGTTGAGTTTCATTCCCAAAGGGTGCTAAAAGACTGTCTGCCCTTTGATCCATCCATAGCACTGCTGAGTTTGTACCGCAAAGAGATAATAAGGAAAAAGGCATGTACAAGAATATTCATAGCTGCACTCTTTGTGGTGGCCAAAAACTGGAAAATGAGGGGATGCCCTTCAATTGGAGAATGGCTGAACAAATTGTGGTATATGTTGGTGATGGAATGCTATTGTGCTCAAAGGAATTCTATGTAGACTGGAAGGACCTCCAGGAAGTGATGCAGAGCGAAAGGAGCAGAACCAAGAGAACATTGTACACAGAGACGGATACACTGTGGCACAATAAAATGTAATGGACTTCTTCATTAGTGGCAATGCAGAGATCCTGAACAACTTGGAGGAATCTATGAGAAAGAACACTATCCACATCCAGAGGAGAAACTGTGGGCGTAAAAACACAGAAGAAAAACAACTGCTTGAATACATAGGTTCAGGGAATATGGATGGGGATGTAGACTCTAAATGAACATCCTAGTGCAAACACCAACAACATGGAAATGGTTTCTGATCAAGGGACACATGTAATACACAGTGGAATTTCGCGCCGGTTATGGGAGGGATGGGGGAAGGGAGGGCGGGATAGAATATGATTTTTGTAACCAAGGAATAATGTTTGAAATTGACCAAATAAAAATAAAAAAAGGAAAAGAAAAAAAAGATTCCGTTTCAAAACCTATCTATGACACTCATTGGCTGTGTGACCCCTGGGCAGATCCCTTAATTTCTCAGTGTCTCACATAACTCCCTAAAGCCGTAAACTCATAGAGAAGGCATCAACTTGTACGCATAGAGGGAATTTCCTCACCTCGAATTTCCTATGCCAATGAATCCTAGGTCCTAACCATCCCCCTATCCCAAGGAAAGAAAATCTACCCATTGACCATGTGCAAAACCGTACAACATGCCTCATTCTGCATCCAGAATCCATAACCTCTCGTTCTGGAGGTGTGCAAGCATGTTTCATCGTCCATTCTCTGAAATCCTAGGGAGTCATTGCATTGATCAGAGCTCCAAAGACTGTGATATTGTTTTTCTCTATAATGCTATTGTTACTACTATATAAATTGTTCCGGTTGAGCTCACTCAATACAGGTCCTTCTAGGTATCTCTGAAAGGATTCCTTTTGTAATTTCTCATGAAGGTATGATATTCCATTGCAATTATATGCCATACTTTGTTTGGCCATTCCCTAGTGGATGGACATTTCCTTTGTTTATAGCTCTTTGCTATCTCCCCCAATGAAAGCTGCTACAAAAAGTTTTCCTATAAATGGAAGGTTTTTGTTTCTTCTTTGATTTCTTTGGGCATTGTCGTGATTCTGCTAGGTCAGAGGTTCAGTTGAGTGACTGTGGGAGCCTACTTACAAATTGCTTTCCAGACCAGATGGAGCAATTCACAGTTTTCATCAACAGAACACTCTCTCTCTTGCTTGGTCTTAAATTCTTCCCTTCTCCATAGAACTGAGAGGTATGCTACTCTATGTTCACCTAATTTACTTATACTTTCCCTCTTTGTGTTTTTTTAAACCCTTACCTTTCATCTTAGAATCAATACTGTGTATTGGTTCTAAGGCAGAAGAGTGGTAGAGACTAGGCAATGGGGGTTGGGTGACTTGCCCAGGATCACACAGCTGGGAAGTGTTTGAGGCCAGGTTTGAAGCCAGGACCTCCCATCTCTAGGCCTGGCTTTCTAATCTACCCAGCTGCCCCCCCCCCCTTTTATGTTTAAATCATATACCCATCTGGAACTTATCTTAATATAGGCTGTGAGATATGGATCTAAACCTAATTTTTGCCATACTCTTTTCCAGTTTCCCCAGCAGTTTTTGTCAAATAGTGGGTTCTCATTCCAAAAGCTGGTATCTTTGGGTTTATCAAACACTAGATGGTTGAGGTCATTTACCCCTGGTGTATTCTATTGATCCCCCACTTCTATCTCTTAGGCAATAACAGATTGTTATGATGACCATTGCTTTATAGTACAGTTTAAGATCTGGTACTGGTAGGCCTCCATCCTTCGAATTTATTTTTCATTAATTCCATTGATATTCTTGTTTTTTTTTATTCTTCTACATGAATTTTGTTATACTTTTTTCTAATTCTATAAAATAGGGATTCTTTGTGGTTTAATTGGTATGGTACTGAACAAGTAAATTAGTTGAGGTAGGATTGTCATTTTTTTTGCTTCTTTTTTTTAAATTTTATAATATTTTATTTGATCATTTCCATGTATTATTCATTAAAGACAAAGATCATTTTCTTTTCCTCCCCCCCACCCTCCGTAGCCAACACGTGATTCCACTGGGTATCACATGTGTTCTTGATTCGAACCCATTGCCATGTTGTTAATATTTGCATTAAGAGTGTTTGTTTAGAGTCTCTCCTCTGTCATGTCCCCTCAACTGCTGTAGTCAGGCAGTTGCTTTTCCTCAGTGTTTCTACTCCCACAGTTTGTCCTCTGCTTATGAATAGTGTTTTTTCTCCTAGATCCCTGCAGATTGTTCTGGGACATTGCATTGACACTAATGGAGAAGTCCATTACGTTCGATTATACCACAGTGTATTAGTCTCTGTGTACAATGTTCTCCTGGTTCTGCTCCTCTCGCTCTGCATCACTTCCTGGAGGTCATTCCAGTCTCCATGGAATTCCTCCACTTTATTATTCCTTTTAGCACAATAGTATTCCATCACCAACATATACCACAATTTGTTCAGCCATTCCCCAATTGAAGGGCATCCCCTCGTTTTCCAATTTTTGGCTACCACAAAGAGCGCAGCTATGAATATTCTTGTACAAGTCTTTTTTCCTTATTATCTCTTTGGGGTACAGACCCAGTAGTGCTATGGCTGGATCAAAGGGTAGACAGTCTTTTAGCGCCCTTTGGGCATAGTTCCAAATTGCCCTCCAGAATGTTTGGATCAGTTCACAACTCCACCAGCAATGAATTAATGTCCCTACTTTGCCACATCCCCTCCAGCATTCAGTACTTTCCTTTGCTATCATGTTAGCCAATCTGCTGGGTGTGAGGTGATACCTCAGAGTTGTTTTGATTTGCATCTCTCTGATTATAAGAGATTTAGAACACTTCTTCATGTGCTTATTAATAGTTTTGATTTCTTTATCTGAAAACTGCCTATCCATGTCCCTTGCCCATTTATCAATTGGAGAATGGCTTGGTTTTTTGTACAATTGATTTAGCTCTTTATAAATTTGAGTAATTAAACCTTTGTCAGAGGTTTTTATGAAGATTTTTCCCAATTTGTTGTTTCCCTTCTGATTTTAGTTATATTGGTTTTGTTTGTACAAAAGCTTTTCAATTTGATGTAGTAAAAATTATTTATTTTACATTTTGTGATTCTTTCTATGTCTTGCTTGGTTTTAAAATCTTTCCCCTCCCAGAGGTCTGACATGTGTACTATTCTGTGTTTACCCAATTTACTTATGGTTTCCTTCTTTATGTTTAAGTCATTCACCCATTTTGAATTTATCTTCGTGTAGGGTGTGAGGTGTTGATCAATTCCTAATCTCTCCCACACTGTCTTCCAATTTTCCCAGCAGTTTTTATCGAATAGTGGATTTTTGCCCCAAAAGCTGGGATCTTTGGGTTTATCGTATACTGTCTTGCTGAGGTCACTTGCCCCCAGGCTATTCCACTGATCTTCCTTTCTGTCTCTTAGCCAGTACCAAATTGTTTTGATGACTGCTGCTTTGTAATATAGTTTGAGGTCTGGGACTGCAAGGCCCCCCTCATTTGTGTTTTTTTTTCTCATTATTTCCCTGGATATCCTTGATCTTTTGTTATTCCAAATGAACTTTGTTATTGTTTTTTCTAAATCAGTAAAGAAATTTTTTGGGAGTTCAATGGATATGGCACTAAATATATAAATGAGTTTGGGTAGGATGGTCATTTTTATTATATTGGCTCGTCCTATCCATGAGCAGTTAATGTTTTTCCAATTGCTCAAGTCTAGTTTTAGTTGTGTGGTGAGTGTTTTGTAGTTGTGTTCATATAGTTCCTATGTTTGTCTCTGGAGATAGATTCCTATGTATTTTATTTTGTCTAAAGTGATTTTGAATGGGATTTCTCTTTCTAGTTTTTGCTGCTGAGTTGTGTTGGAGATATATAGAAATGTCTGATGACTTATGTGGGTTTATTTTGTATCCTGCAACTTTGCTAAAGTTGTTGATTATTTCAATTAGCTTTTTGGTTGAATCTCTAGGATTCTTTAAGTAGACCATCATGTCATCTGCAAAGAGTGATAACTTGGTCTCCTCCTTGCCTATTTTGATGACTTTCAATTTCTTTTTCTTTTCTAATTGCTACTGCTAGTGTTTCTAGTACAATGTCAAATAGTAGAGGTGATAATGGGCATCCTTGTTTCACTCCTGATCTTATTGGGAATGCATCTAGTTTATCCCCATTGCAGATGTTATTAGCTGATGGTTTTAGATATATACTGTTTATTATTTTTAGGAATGACCCTTCTATTCCTATGCTTTCTAGTGTTTTTAATAGGAATGGGTGTTGTATTTTATCAAAGGCTTTTTCTGCATCTATTGAGATAATCATGTGGTTCTTGTTGGTTTGCTTGTTGATGTGGTCAATTATGTGGATGGTTTTCCTAATATTGAACCAGCCCTGCATCCCTGGTATAAATCCTATTTGATCATGGTGGATGACCCTTCTGATAACTTGCTGGAGTCTTTTTGCTAGTATCCTATTTAAGATTTTTGCATCTATATTCATTAGTGAAATTGGTCTAGTTTTCTTTCTCTGTTTTTGACCTGCCTGGTTTTGGAATCAGTACCATGTTTGTCTCATAAAAGGAGTTTGGTAGAACTCCCTCTTTGCTTATTATGTCAAATAGTTTATATCGTATTGGGGTTAACTGTTCTCTGAATGTTTGATAGAATTCACTGGTGCATCCATCAGGCCCTGGGGATTTTTTCTTAGGAAGTTCTTTGATGGCTTGTTGGATTTCATTTTCTGATATGGGATTATTTAAGAATTCTATTTCTTCTTCTGTTAGTCTAGGCAGTTTGTATTTTTGTATATATTCATCCATATCGCCTAGATTGCTGTATTTATTGCCATATAATTGGGCAAAGTAATTTTTAATGATTGCCTTGATTTCCTCTGAGGTAATGTCCCCCTTTTCATCTTTGATGCTGTTAATTTGCTTTTCTTCCTTCCTTTTTTAAATTAGATTGACCAGTACTTTGTCTATTTTGTTTGTTTTTTCAAAGTACCAGTTTCTTGTCTTATTTATTAAATCAATAGTTCTATCACTTTCGATTTTATTAATTTCTCCCTTAATTTTTAGGATTCCTAGTTTGGTTTTCTGCTGGGGGTTTTTAATTTGATCGCTTTCGAGTTTTTTTATTTGCATTTCCAATTGATTGATCTCTGCTCTCCCTAGTTTGTTAATATATGCACTCAGGGATATGAATTTACCTCTGATTACCACTTTGGCTGCATCCCAAAAGGTCTGAAAGGATGTCTCGCCATTGTCATTTTCCTCGATGAAATTATTAATTGTTTCTATGATTTCTTCTCTAACTAAACGATTTTGGAGTATCATATTATTTAATTTCCAATTAGTTTTTGATTTGGTTTTCCATGTACCATTACTGATCATTATGTTTATTGCCTTGTGATCTGAAAAGGCTGCATTTATTATTTCTGCTTTTCTGTATTTGTGTACCATGTTTCTGTGACCTAATGTATGGTCAATCTTTGTGAATGTGCCATGTGGTGCTGAGAAGAGGGTGTATTCCTTTATATCCCTATTTATATTTCTCCATATGTCTATTAATTCTAATTTTTCTAAGATTTCATTCACTTCTTTTACCTCTTTCTTATTTATTTTTTTATTTGATTTATCTAAATTTGATAATGGTTGGTTCAAGTCTCCCACTAATATGGTTTTACTGTCTATTTCTTCCTTCAATTCTCCTAGTTTCTCCATTAGAAATTTGGGTGCTATATTATTTGGTGCATACATGTTGATTAGTGATATTTCCTCATTATATAAAGTCCCTTTTAACAAAATGTAATTACCTTCCCTATCCCTTTTGATCAGGTCTATTTTTGCTTCGGCTTTGTCAGATATCATGATTGCCACTCCTGCCTTCTTTCTGTCAGTTGAGGCCCAGAAGGTCTTACTCCATCCTTTAATTCTGACCTTGTGGGTGTCTACCCACCTCATGTGTGTTTCTTGAAGACAACATATGGTAGGGTTTTGGATTCTAATCCATTCTGCTATTCGTCTACGTTTTATGGGTGAGTTCATCCCATTCATGGTCAAAGTTATGACTGTCACTTGTGGACTCCCTGGCATTTTGATATCCTTCCCTCATTCTAACCTTTCTTCTTCAGCTCTACCTTTTAGTCCAGTGATTTACTTTAAATCAGTCCCCCTTGTACTTCCCTTTCTACCCCCCTCCCTTCTTATTCCCTCCCTTATTTTCCCCTGTAGTCTTTTTAAAATTCCCCCCCCCACCCTCTCCCTCCCTTGTACTGCTTCCCTCCCCACCAGTCTGTTTTTTACCCTTCTACTCCCCTATAGGGCGCAAATCTATTCTCTTCCCCAATGGGTTGGATTGTTCTTCCCTCTTTGGATCAGTTTCAAAGTATGTAAGAGTTGAGTATTTCCTATCTCCAACCTCTTTACCCTTATAGTGTATCGATGTTCTCCCCCCTCCTGCCATGAGCTTCTTTGTGACATATTAATTTACCCCCATTTGTTTCTTTTCCCATTTCTTTTAGTCATAACCTCTTTTATTTTTTAGCTTTAGTCATGTATCTATATATATATACATTCACATGTATATGTATTTATGCATGCATATATCTATATACCTATTTATGTCTTGTCCTTTCATCCTATACAGTTTGTCACTGTTCCCTCTGAGTGTTGTTTTTTAGCTGCTCAGGTGATAGCAACAGTTTTTAAGAGTTGCCAATGAACTCTTTTCTTATAGGGATACATATCATTTTAACTTATTGAGTCTCTTAAAAATTTGTTGTTGTTGTTTCCCCCCTCTTTTTAAATTACTTTTTGATGATTCTCTTGAGTTCTGTGGTTGGACTTCAAATTTTCTGTTCAGGTCTGGTCTTTTATTTATGAATGCTTGGAACTCTTCTGTTGTGTTAAATGACCATACTTTCCCCTGTAAGAATATAGTCAGTTTTGATGGGTATTTTATTCTTGGCTGTAGACCTAGTTCCCTTGCTTTCTGGAATATCGTATTCCATGCCTTTCGGTCCTTCAGTGTGGATGCAGACAGATCCTGTGTTATCCTCACCATGTTTCCATGGTATCTGAATGGCTTCTTGGCAGCTTGTAATATCTGTTCTTTCATCTGATTGTTTTTGAATTTGGCTATAACATTTCTTGGTGTTGTCAGTTGGGGATTAAATACAGGGGGTGATCTGTGGATTCTTTCAATCTTCACTTTCCCCTCTTGTTCTAGGATCTCGGGACAGTTTTCCCAGATAATTTCCTCTAGTATTATGTCCAGGCTTTTTCTTTTGTTGTGGTCTTCTGGCAGTCCAATTATTCTTAAATTGTATCTTCTTGAACGATTTTCTAAATCGTCTGTTTTGTGAATGAGTGCTTCACATTTTTCTCAATTTTCTCATTCTTTTTGTTTTGTTTTATAGTGTCCTTGTGAGGTCACTTGATTCTAGTTGTTTTATTCTGGTTCTTAAAGATTGGATTTCATCTCTGGCTTTTTGGTTGTCTTTTTCCTTCTGGTCTGATTTTCTTTGAAGATCATCTTTCATCCTCTTTACCTCATCTTTCATCTCCTTTGCCTCATTTTCCAGCTGGTTTATTTTGGCTTTCAGGACATTATTTTCTTGTTTTAGTCCAAGTGCCTCTGTTTCCAGATGACTTATCTTAATTTTTAAGTTCTTTTCCCAATTGTCTTCAGCCTCTCTTAGTTGTGTTTTGAGTTCTTCCACAGCCTGTATCCAATTTGCTGGGATTTCTGGTTTATTGTTTGCTGATCTCTCCCCCTCTGTTCCATTTGCTGAGTAGTAGCTGTCTATTGTAGTTTCTTTCTTCTTTTTCTGTTGTTTGTTCAAATTCACCCCTTCTTTACTCCCCATATTTGTCTGTGCTCTTGTTCCTCTCATTTTTTTGTTTTTTGGGGACTTCTATCAGTCTCCTCTCTTGGAGCTTTAACAGAAGATCTCTTGGTGTAATCTCTGGGGGAGGGTTGTTGGGGGTTTGAGCTTTCCTGTCCTCTGGAGGCTTTTGATTGGCTTAAAGTCCAGCAGTCAACGAGGATGGGTGGGGAGCCTGGGCTTCCCTGCGTTCTGGAGACTTTTGATGGGATTGAGTTTAGCTTAGTTGGGCTGGGTTTACTCTGAGTTTTAAACTTCCTGAACGGCTGGAGCAAATATGGAGGATCTCCAAAGCTCTGGCCAAGCTGCCAGGTCTATGCTCCTTCTAGGTTGCCATCTTGACTCCGCCTCTAGGTTTCTGTTTTTTCGGAAGACCCTGCTCTCTGAGGGGGCAGGGATCGTGGCTTCCCTGGGCTCTGAGGGATCCTGATGGGATTAGATTCACCTGGTTTGGGCCGAATGAGCCCTGAAGCAAAAAAAACCTCCTCTTCCACAATCTGTGTTGAATGCCTGGAGACTGGTCCAGGTTGTTTTCAAGGTAAGCCCTTCCTGGGCCCTGAGGTTTTTGTTCTTTCAGAAGTTCTGAGAGCTCCTGATGGGATTAGGTTCAGGTGGTGTGGGCCAAATGATCCCCGAGCCAAAAAAAAAGAGAAAAAAATACAACCTCCTCCTCCACAGTCTGTGTTGAATGCCTGGAGACTGGCCCAGGCTACTTTCAAGGTATGCTCTTAGGAGCAACCCCTTTTCTGGCTCTGAGTTTTCTGTCCTTTCAGTAGCTCTGAGGGCTCCTGATGGGATTGGGTTCAGCTGGTGCCCTAAAGCTGGGACCTCCCTTGAGACTCAGATGGAATGACCCAGCCAGGGACCCAGAAGGGGCTTCCCCCTTCTCTCTATGTTTCCCTGCCGTCTGTGTTGGGTGCTCCGGAGACTTGCTCAGGTTGCTCTCAATGTGAGTCCTCAGAGCCCTGAGGTTCCCACTGCTGCCATGGGCTCAGCACTCTGGGTTGGGGGGGGGGGGATGGGTCCTGGGACCTTCCTTCTGCCTACCCCTTAGATCCAAGTGATCTAGTGATCTAGGGTTCTGGCTTTTGGGGTGCGGTACCTTTTGATCCAGGTCCAGGAAGAGGGTTCCCCTGGTCTATACTGTTGTTCAGCTTGAATTTTGGTGTCTTAGGAGCACTCGGTTTGGGATCAGTAAGGAAGGGTTTCCGAGGTCTGAACTTTTGCTGCTTCTACACTGCCATCTTGACCAGAAGTCAGGATTGTCATTTTTATCACATTAGCTCATCCTACCCATGAGCAATTAATGTTGTTCCACTTGTTTAGATCTAGTTTTATTTGTGTAGAAAGTGTTTTATAATTGTGTTCATATAATTCCTATTGTTTGTCTTGGCAGATAGATTTCCAAATATTTTATATTGTCTTGGGTGATTTTAAATGGAATTTCTCTTTCTAACTCCTGATGCCTGGATGTTTTGGAGATATATAGAAATGCAGATGATTTGTGTGGGTTTATTTCGTATCCTGCAACTTTGCTAAAGTTGTTGACTATTTTCATTAGCTTTTTAGTTGATTTTCTAGAATTCTCGCATCATATAATCTCCTCATTGCCTACTTTTGCCACTTCAACTTCTTTTTCTTTTCTAATGGCTAATGCTAGCAATTCTAGTACAATATTAAATAATAGTGGTGATAATGGACATCCTTGCTTCTATAATTTTGTGAGGAAGTCTTCTAATTTATCCCCATTGTAGATGGTACTTGCTGATGGTTTTAAGTAAGTATTAATTATTATTTTCAGAGAAGACCCTTTTATTCATATACTTTCTAGTGTTTTCAATAGGGATGGTGTTATATTTTGTCAAAGGCTTTTTCTGCATCTATTGAGATAATCACGTGATTTCTGTTGGTTTGATTATTGATATGGTCAATTATGTGGATGGTTTTCCTAATATTAAACCACCCTTATATTCCTGGTATAAATTCCTCTTAGTCAATAATCCTTGTGATAAATAGCTCTAGTCTCTTTGCTAGTATTTTATTGAAGATTTTTGCATCTATGTTCTTTAGGGAGATTGGTCTATAGCAGTTTTGGGGAACCTTTTACAGTTGGAATGCCAGGCCCCAACCCCATCCAACTCCCCAGACTGAGTCCCCCCCCCCCCCTGATGGCCTGCCATGACCCTCAGCCACATTGAGTGTTAGGTACATCCTGCTCCCACTCTTTTCCAAACATGGGAGTGAGGAAACACTCACATTGGGCTTGTAAGGAATTATATTTAGGGGTTTGACTAAATATATGAGAATTCTAAAATAATTTGGTGGTCACTGATTTAAAATATTACAGCTCAAGTCAAAATGACTTTTAATAGTTTTTATTTACAAAGAGGTAGAAAGAGTGAAAACAGAGATATGCAAAAAGAGTGTAGAGAAGATGTCTTGCCTATCACACTAAATATTGCTCCAGTGCTTGGCTCAGTCCAGGAGGGCTTGTTAACCCTTGACCAGTGTCCACAACTTTCTCTGAGAGAGGAAGGCCTTTTTGGAAATAATCTCTCCAGAAGCCAGGAAAGGAAGGCCAGTTACTCACTCGCTCAAAAAAGAGACCAAGAGCCAAGGTCCCAAGTTGAAGCCCAGGTCAAAGTCCAAAGTCACCTCCAAGAGGCAAGTCACCAGTCAAGCTCCAAGCCAAAGACTCAAGCCAAAGACTCAAAACTGAAGAATTTCAGGACTTTTTATAGTCCTTTTCCCACATCACTTCCTGTCCCTTCCCTTCTTCAAAGGGGCCAGTCATGGCTTCCAAATTGCCTAGGGGGCAGTGTCTATCAGATCCACTTCTCATCCTCTGAAGATGTCAACTCTTGTCAAAGGATTCACAAGTTTCTGATTGATTGGGTTAAAAGGGTGGAGCTCTCCAAGTAAAAGACTTCTGAATTCACTTACTTGCCGGCTAACAAATGTTAAGTAGGAATTTCTTAGATTGACTAACTCAAAATAGACAAAGAGAATAAAGAATTCTCTTTCACAGGCTACTGAGAGGAGGGGTGAGTGAAGTGAGGAATGTGCTTAGAGAGTGTAGAGAGGGGAAAGGGAGTGACTTGAGTTCTCTGCTCCCCTCTAGCTCTGCTGCCTATGAGCCACCTACCTTACCCACTGTGAGTTCCCTTTGGCTTCTGGACAGTGGGGCAAGTAATGTAAAAGAATGTCATCAGGTATGGTGGAGACAGGGAGGGGAGCAGCTCTGCCTTTCTAGTAATAAACTCAAGAAGGGAGGGCAGCCAGGTGCTCACAGAGAGTGCTCTGCATACTATCTTTGGCAACCCTATCATAATTTCTCCATCACTGGTCTATAGTTTTCTTTCTCTGTTTTTCATCTTCCTGGTTTAGGTATCAGTGAGGTATTTGTGTCATAAAAAGAATTTGGTAAGACTTCCTTGCTTATTTTGTCAAATAGTTTGTAAAGTATTTGGATTAGCTGTTTCTTAAAAGTTTGATAGAATTCACTTGTGAGTCTAGGTAGCCATGGTGATTTTTTCCTGGGGAATTCATTGCTGACAAAATTTCTCTTTCTGAGATGGGATTATTTAAATATTCTATTTCATCTTTTGTTAATCTAGCCAATTTATATTTTTGTAAATATTCATCCATTTTACCTAGATTATCATATTTATTGTCATATAATTGGGCAAAATGATTCCTAATAATTGCTTTAATTTCCTCTTCATTAGAGGTGAAATTCCCCCTTTTTTGATTTTTATGTTAATATTTTTGAAACTGATCATTTGATTCTCTTACTGTTTTTTAATTAGATTAACCAGCACTTTAGTTATTTTATTTGTTTTTTCAAAGAACTAATTCCTATACTTAAATTCTTAGTTCAATAATTCTTTTACTTTCAATTTGATTAATTTCTTCTTTGCTATTTAGGATTTCCAATTAAGTCTTTTTCTGGGGATTTTTAATTTATTCTTTTTCTAGTTCTTTTAGTTGCAAGCTCAAATCATTGATCTCCTTTTTCTCTATTTTGTTGATATAGACACTAAAGGACATAAATTTCCCCCTGAATACTGCTTTAGATGTATTCCATAAATTTTCATATGCTGTCTCCTTATTGTCATTCTCTTCAAGGAAATCAGCCATTGTTTCTATGATTTGATCTTTAACCCACTGGTTTTGAAGAATGAAATTATTTAGTTTCCAATTAATTTTTAATTTCTCTCTCCATGAACCCTTACTAATTATAATGTTAATTACATTACAATCTGGAAAAGTTGTATTTATTATTTCTGCTTTTCTGCATTTGTTTGCAATGTTTTTATGCCTTAGTACATGGTCAATCTTTGTATATGTACCATTAGCTGCTAAAAAGAAGGAATATTCCTTTTTATCCCTATTCAATTTTCACCTGATAGCTATTAACTAATTTTTCTAAAATTTCATTCACTTCCCTTACTTATTTCTTATTTATTTTTAGTTTCAATTTATCTAGTTCTGATAGGGGAAGGTTGAGGTCTCCCACTAGTATAGTTTTACTATATATTTTCTCCTTTAGTTTCTCCTTTAAAAATCTGGATGCTATACCATTTGGTGTATATATATTTAATAATGATATTACTTCATTGTTTATAGTATCTTTTAGCAAGATATATTTCCCTTCCTTATCTCTTTTAATCAGATCACTTTTTCCTTTAGCTTTGTCTGAGATCATGATTGCTACTCCTACTTTTTTTTACTTTATATAATGCATAATAAATTCTGCTCCAGTCTTTTACCTTTACTCTGAATGTGTAACCCTGCCTCAAATGTGTTTCTTTTAAATAACATATAGTAAGATTATGTTTTTTAATTCACTCTGCTATCTGCTTCCATTTAATGGATGAGTTCATCCCCTTCACATTCATAGTTATGATTACTGTGTGTTGCCCTCCATCTTATTTTCCCCTTTTGATCCTGCTCTTATCCTGTTCACTCTGTTCCTCCCTACAGTGTTTTGCTTTTTTATCACTCACCCCACTTCCCCCTCCCTTCAATTACCTCCCCTCTTTCCTTGTCTTATTCCCCTTCTACTTCTATATAGAGCAATACAGAATTCTATACCTCAATGAGTAAGGTTATTATTCCCTTTCTAAGCCAGTTATGATGAGAGTAAAGTTTAAGCATTTCCCATCACCACCCTCATCCTCCATTCCCCTGCAATAATTCTTTATTCCTCTTTGCTATATAAGTATGTCATTCCATCTCTCCCTTTCCTTTTCCTTCAGTGCAATCCTCTTTCTCACCTCTTGAATTTTTTTTTTGCATATCATATCATCATAATCAGTTTACTTCCCTACCCTCTGTCTACGTATAGTCCTTCTATCTGCTCTACTACTAAGAATAATGTTTAAGAATTACAGATATCATCTTTTCATGTAGGAATACATTCAGTTTGACCTTATTGAGTCCCTTATATTTTCTCTTTCTTATTTACCTTTTGGGGTTTCCCTTAGGTCTCGTGTTTAGACATATAATGTTTTGTTTGGGTCTGTTTTTTTTTTCCTCTGGGATGCTTGGAAATCTTTTATCATATTGAATCACTACTTTTTCTCTTGAAAGAATATACTCAGCTTTGCTGGATAGGTGACTCTGGATTATAAACCTAGATCATTTGCCTTCCTGAATATCATTTTCCATTCCTTCTGATCCTTTAATGTGGAAGCCTTTAAGTCTTGTGTGATCCTGATTATAGCTCCATGGCATTTGAATTGTTTCTTTCTGGATGTTTGCAGTATTTTCTCCTTGGCTTGGGTGCTCTTGAATTTAGCTATTATGTTTCTGGAAGTTGTCATTTGAGAATTTCTTTCTGGTGGTGATCTTTGGATTCTTTTAATTTCTATTTTATTTTTTTATTCAAAAATATCTGGGCAGTTTTCTTTGATAATTTCTTGTATTTTGATATCCAAGCTTTTTTTCTAAATCATGGCTTTCAGGTAGTCTGATGATTCTTAAATTGTGTCTCTTGGATCTATTTTCCAGGTCATTTATTTTTTCATTGAGATAGTTCATGTTTTCTTTTTTTCATTATTTTGATTTTGTTTGATTGTTTCTTGATATCTCATGAAATCATTAGCTTCTAGTTGTTCAATTCTAATTTTTAAGGTCTGATTTTCCTCCATCAACTGTTGAGCCTCTTTTTTCATTCCTTCTTGCATTGCTTTCATTTCTCTTTCCCATTTTTCTTCTGCCTCTCTTAATTGGTTTTTGAAGTCCTTTTTGAGATCTCTCAGAATCTGTGTTCAATCCATATTTTTCTTTTGGAGTTTAAGTGTGTTTTCTTTGATTTTACTGTCCCCTTCTGTGTCTGTACTTTGCTCTTTCTCTCCAAAAATTTCTCTAGTTGGGTGCTTTTTTGTTTTCTGCTCATTTTTCCAACCTCTTTTTTTAAAAAATAAAGGTAGGTTCTGTTCTCTGGGAAGTTAAAATACCTTCTTAGACTTAAGTCCTTCTTTGATGCTACCCTTAGTTTTATTTCTGGGTGTCTGCCAGTTTTAGTTCTTACAAGATGGTATGATGGCCTGAAGGCTGGGAGTTCTGAGAGCAACCTCCTACTGATGATTCAATTAATGCTTGAGACTTCTGATAGCTGAAATTCTCATCTCAGACTTGGGGATTGGCTTTGGTATCACTCTGTGCTTGATCATGTCAGACACACAGTAGATTGCTCTGCCCTGGGTCTTTACCTTGAGTTATGGGCAAGAGGATCAGTGGGCCCCTAGTTTTGGGTCTACTAACTATCCCTAACTGGGATCTATGTCCTCAATAAAGGCCTAACCTGTAACTCCTGACTTCATCCTGGGCCTACACAGTTGGGCTGCTTCAAAACAGACTTCCCTGGGCTGGAATTGCAGACTTCATTGCAGGTTTGCTTGGAATTTCAAGTGCTTGGCTTGGAACTCTATTTGCCTGGGCAGGGTTTTAGGGTATAGATGTTGGCTTGGACTCAGGTTCAGAACCTGGCCCAGCATATATGGGGGGGGGAGTTGGCTCACTCTTGGTTTGTTCCTCACTCCTTGCTATAGCCTCCTGCTGGCTGTGTTCCCCCTTACCCCAGTGCCCCAGATGTTCTCTGACTACCTTTTCTGTTTTTCTCTTCTTGAAAGTTGTTTCAATCTGTCTCTTTGTGAGTTCTTTCACTCCTGTTTTCATTTTTGTGCTGGTGCTATTTTAAGATTAGTATGAAAGGATTCTCAGGGGGGTTTCAAGATCCCCTGATTCTTTTCTGCTATCTTAGATTCAGAACCAGTACTCCCTCTTCTCATTTTTAATGTTAATTTTAGGCTTGTTTTTAGTTCCACATTATCTTCTTCCCTCTACGCCTTCCCCCACCCATTGAGAAGACAAGAAATATGATTTCTCCTAAACATATATGGTTGTGCAAAACAATTTTTTAAAAAAGAAAGGAAAATATGCTTCAGTTTACATTATGAGTCCATCAGTCCTCCATCTAGCAATGGATGACATTTAATATCATAAAATCTTTGATAATATTGCTGTTACCAGAGCAGCTAGGTGGCTCAGTGATCCCCTGTAGCCCTTAGTCACTATCACTTCGCTTTGTATCAGATCATACAGGCTTTCCTTGCTTTTTCTGAAACTATCCCCTTCATCATTTCTTATACAAAAATAATATTTCATCACATTCATATGAATAACTTGTATAGCCATTCCCCAACTGATGAGCATCCCCTTAGTTTCCAATCCTTTACTACCACAAAAAGAGCTACTACTACTACTACTAATTTTGTATATATGGATCCTTTTCATTTTCCTTTCATCTCCTTGGAGTATAGTCCTAATATTGGTATTATTAAATCAAAGGATATACACCATTTTATAGCCCTTTGGATACCATTTCATATTGTTCTCCAGAATGATTGGACTAGTTCACAGATCTACCAACAATGTATTAGTGTATCTTTTTCCCCCACATCCCATGCAGCATGTAATTTTCCTTTTATGTAACCTTAGTTAATCTTATATATGTAAAATGACACATTAGAGTTGTTTTAATATTTATCTCTAATCACTAGTATGTTTTAAAAATAACTTTTGGTACCTGCCCTTAGAATTACACAAATAAAAGTCCTTACCTTTCATCTTGGAATCAATACTGTGTATTGTGTCAAGGCAAAAGAGTGGTGAGGGATAGGTAATGTAAAGGGAACCCCTTCCTCCCGGAGTCATAGGTTGCTTCCCGTCAGACCCATTCCATTTGTGTGTCTGCACCTGTCATGTGAACTCTCCAAACAGAGGCCACAGGTGAAGAGTCCCAGGAACATGACCCAGAATTAAGGGTTATGGGTCCAGGTCAAAAGAGAGGATAAAAGCAGTGTGTGAGGGGGTTCTTGGGCTTATTCCCTTGGACAGTGGCAGTGGAAGACCATGGCTGAGAGAGATAGCCATGCAGAGAAACATGTGGTCAGAGTTAAATTAGATAAGACCAGGGGTCCCCAAACTTTTTACACAGGGGGCCAGTTCACTGTCCCTCAGACCGTTGGAGGGCCAGACTATAAAAAAACTATGAAGAACTCCCTATGAACACCGCACATAATTTATTTTAAAGTAAAAAAACAAAACAGGAGCAAATACAATATTTAAAATAAAGAACAAGCAAATTTAAACCAACAAACTGACCAGTATTTCAATGAGAACTATGGGCCTGCTTTTGGCTAATGAGATGGTCAATGTCCAGTTCCATATTTGTCACTGCTAGCCATAACAAGTGATGCAAGTGTGCATCAGTCTAGATCTGGTTGAAAATTTCAGATGTTTCATTCTGGAAAAAAGTCTGTTCACAGACTTAAGTGCAGCCAAAGATGGTTGCCATTTTGAGTGCATGGTTCCTGAGATTAGGATATGTCTCAGAGGGGAGAGATGCATAGAAATTAGGCAAGCTGCTTGACTTGAATGTGTTTTTCAGAGTCACAATCCTGCAGTTCAGCCAGTTCCATTTAGTAAATTGTATCCACATTTTCAATGTCAATAGAAAATGGGTTACGGAAAAGCTGCATGTCCTGTTCATGGAGATGAAGCTCTTTAAATCTGAATTGGAACTCCTTTTGCAACTTTTCCAGTGAATCCACACATGTTTCTTTTGGAAATGCAATCAAGGGTTTTTCCGCTAACAGATTTTTAGTTAAAGGGAGATGGCAGAAAATGTCCTCCTTCACTTGTTTGATAAGGAGGCCTAATTTTATTTCAAATGCTTTCACATGTGATTGCATATCACAGACGAGCTTCCCTTTTCCTTGAAGTTGCACATTGAAACTGTTGAGTAGCTCTGTTACATCTGTCAGAAAGGTGAGGTGCCATTTCCATTCTGCATCATTGAGCTCTGGTACTTCTTTGTTTTTTGAAAGTGTAAAAGTAAAAAAAATCTGTGGAAGTCATAGAAATGTCTTGAAACTCTCCCTTGACTCAGCCAATGGACTTCTGTGTGGTACAGAACATCTTCATAGGCAACATTTAACTCAGACAGAAATTCCCGAAATTGTCTGTAATTTAGTGCATTAGCTCTACTGAAGTTAACACAAGATAGCACAATTTTCATAACAGTCCCAATTCAGCGATTTACTACATAGCAGCGCTTGTTGGTGGATGAAGCAGGGTATGGCTATTGAATGAGAATGGTTACGTTTGTCCATCTCTTGGTTAATGCGAACAATTACTCCTTTCGTAGACTCCACCATGCCAGGAGAACCATCAGTTGTCACACTGGCTAGTTTAGTCCAGTCCAGCTCCAAATCCTTCACAGTTTGAAAAACCTTTTCATAGATATCCTCTCCTATAGTTGTCCCTTTGATGCTCTGCAATGCAGCAAGCTCTTCTGTGACTTTGAAATTGTCATTTGTCCCACGAATAAAAATTAGAAGTTGTGCAGAATCATGAACATCATTGCTCTCTTTGAGTGCCAAGGAAAAATAGGAAAGTTTTCTTGTAGAGTTTTGCAAATGCTGATGCAAATTGTCTCCCATTTCTTCAATCCTTTGTGTAACTGTAGATCCTGAAAGACTAACTGTACTAAATAAGTCTGCCTTTTCTGGACACATCTCTTTGGCAACAGAAAAGAAGGCACTCTTTAACAAATTCTTTCTCCACAAATGGTCTGCCAGTGCATGCTATTAACTTGGCTACTTGAAAATTTGCTCACAGTGATGAAATATTTAGCTACTTCTGCTTCACAAAAGTACTTTGTTGAATTGTCGATGTCGATTTTTCAGTTTTAATATTTTATCTTTTCTCACATCTCCGACCAAACAATCATATTTATCTTTATATTGATAGTGTTGACGCAAATTGTATTCTTTGAACACAGACGGTATATTCTGGCATATCAAACACACAGCTCTTTCCTTGTACTGCATGAAAAAGTAATCATAAATTCACTGTTCTTTGAATATCCTACACCCTGAGTCAAATTTTCTCTTTCCTGATGTCATTGTTTCCTAGGGATTCCAAATTGCTATTAGTAAAATACATACATATATATATATACACAGCCCTACAAAAATAATATACCAAAAATAACTTTGCCCACACAGAGGCATACAGACTGCACTGCCCACCAGTGCAGTCTGATCTATGCCTATCCATGCAGCCTTCCCAATCCACATCATTTCAGCATCACCAGTGGCCATATTGGTGGAACTCCACTTTTACCTCAGGCTCACACTGGCGCGGTGCAGGAACTGGCACAATTACAGAGCCAGTTCCTCCATCACCTTTCCAGCTCACACCACCCTGTGTGAACCACACTGGGATCTATGAACTCACACAGGAATCTGATCGCATGGGTAAAACTTCCCACATTACTACACAGTACAATGGCCCCCATGTTCCCCCAGATGCACAACATAATGGCCCCTATAGTATGGGGGCCATAATACTACTGTGTTTCCCCCCAAATAAGACACTCTCATATTAATTTTGCCCTCCAAAAAACAAGGGGTATTTTATAATACACCCAGTGGCTGTGATGGGCTTCTCACAGTAGAGGCTTACCGCTGATGTCACAGGCTAGATCACTGCTATCCGATGCCTGTATACAGTACTGGAGGCGGTGCTGGGCCTGTGACACTGTATACCGATGTCTGGGATAGTGGAGGCTGCAGTGCTGGCTGGGATGGGCCTGTCACACCTTGCACAGGCCCATCACTGCCACCACTATACCAGGCAGCAGTATACACAGTGCGGAATCCCATCCCCCCCGATTGCCACTCACCATGCTGACATCTTCCGTTGTGCAGCCACAAAATCCTTTTGCACGGTGCCTCATTCTCATTCATTTACTCTCTGAACAAGGTGCCATGCAAAGGATTATGTCACTGGAAGTAGTATTGTACTTAAGCAATGCCGAACTTTGAGGTACCACTACATACAGTACTCCAGGAGCACAGGATACATACTGATCACCAATGAAAGAGGTGCCCCTTCCGGAAGTGCAGTGGGGCCAGATAAATGGCCTCAGGGGGCCACATGTGGCCTAGGGGCCATAGTTTGGGGATCCCTGGACTTTGATCTATATATATTTGCTTTCTCTATTTCAAGTGATTATTAATAAATTCTATGGAAACTAAGAACGAGGAGTTTTTTAATTTAAACAGATGGCAACCACAAAAGTGGGGAAAAGAGTTCTCATTTTTTTTAAAGACTCTTAGTATAGAATAAGGAATAGTTTAGTTTTCTTCTACTGATGAGCACAACTTGCCACCCATCCATGCCCGTAGCTCCTGCCACTTTGCCTAAGCACACTCCTTTGTAGCAAGGAAAGTTTGCAAAACTGATTGACAAATCAAACCAAGATTCTACAGAGCTGGCTGTGTCGGGATTCTAAGACAATTGGGAGGAACTGACAACTGTGTCTTTCAAGCTGGGATTCAGACAGAGAGGCTGTGTGTCAAAGAGTCTCCCTAAAGAAATCATCTTTGAAGCTGCCTGACTTGGATTGTCCTCAAGGAAAGGTTGAGTGTGAGTTCCCCTTTCACGCTGGTGGACAGCTATGAGTAGGGTGTGAACTTCCTCCCTTCCTGAATCTTGTAAGGACCCTACATCTGGAGTCCTCAGTCTGACCCTACCAAGGACTCTGGAGTTTGTGAGAATCTGGGCCCCTTTTGGACTTTATCTTTTATTTACTTTTTAGTTAGTCAGATTAAGCTAAGATTAGAAACCTTAGTGTGTTAAACTCTGGGTGGTTAGAGATAAGTCACTCCCTGATTCCCCTTAGCCCTGTTTGGTTTAATAAAACTTTTAAAAATATATATATTGTATTGTGACCCCATCTGTTTAACCTTCCCAAAACTTCCCTATTACATTTTGGCAAGCCAGCTAGCTTGACTTTAGATAGGGAAAATACTGTTAGAAAGCAAATAGACAGTTAAAGAGATAACTGGATGATTCCATTTTCACTCCCAGCACTTGGTATCATCCAGGGGGGTGGCAAAGGAATTCTGTGACTCTGGATGAACTCTGAGGGGTATTTAAACTTTAAAAGGAAAAAAGGAATATGTGCTAGGTGGCCATTTGGGGATTTTGGTGATTTAAAAAAAATTTTTGTGTATTCTGTTCTTTACTCTTTAAATATATAAAACAAAGTAGATAGTAATACATCATATCCAATGTCATATAGTGGATATATGTTGAATATGAACATGTCAGGGGACGTGATAAATGATTTATTATACCTATTGTGGGATTGTATTTTATACATCCCTTAAATAATTTTTTCATTTATTTCCACAATGTTGTTATGTTATGCTTGAATGTCAATGGATGAAACCCTTTATGTGTTTGATCATACAAACTATACCGTCATAAGTGCCTTTGATGTGTATGTTTCTTTGTGGTGAATAAGTATAAATTTTTGGTGATAGGTATTGGTTATAGATTTAAATCAGTTGTGTTGTGGATTACTAAGGATTCAGAGTTGAAACAAATGATTATAATTATAGAGGACAAGATAGAGGCACTGGAGACATGCATGAAAGAAAGAATGATTGTAACAAATTATTTTGGAAATGATTTAGTGTGTTAAACTCTGGGTGGTTAGAGATAAGTCACTCCCTGATTCCCCTTATCCCTGTTTGGTTTAATAAACTTTTTTTAAAAAAAATATATTGTATTGGGGGCAGCTGGGTATCTCAGTGGATTGAGAACCAGGTCTAGAGACAGGAGGTCTTAGGTTCAAATCTGGCCTCAGACACTTCC
Source organism: Monodelphis domestica (assembly GCF_027887165.1). NCBI lineage: Eukaryota > Metazoa > Chordata > Mammalia > Didelphimorphia > Didelphidae > Monodelphis > Monodelphis domestica. Next base: position 96,937,747 of record NC_077233.1, read on the forward strand.
CAGCTTTGTGACCCTGGGCAAGTCACTTGACCCCCATTGCCTAGCCCCTACCACTCTTCTGCCTTGGAGCCAATACACAGTATTGACTCCAAGACAGAAGGTAAGGGTTTATATATATATATATATATATATATATATATATATATATATATATATATATATATATATATATACACACACACACATATATATATTGTATTGTGATCCCATCTGTTTAACCTTCCCAAAACTTCCCCATTATACCTTCCCATTCCTGCTGCTGCTGCCTCCCAATCACTGCTGATTCCCCAAGATTCTGATGCAGGCAAGCAGTTGAGATAATCCCCTTTCCCTTTAACCAACTCAGCACTGAGTAGCGGAGTAGCCAGCCCCAACCTTACAGGTTTTGGAAATTAAGTTCTGACTTCCTGACCCCAAAACCAAATGTAACCCCAATCCCCACAGTTTCTAGTCCCTTAAAGGAGATTTTCTTGCTCCTAGGAGTCTGGTTTTTTTTTTCCTTTTTTAAGGCCTTTTCTGAGCCACCATTTTCTGGTGGCTCAATTTCTGTGCCTTTAGAATTAATTTAGATGGGAGATGGGACATTGGAGAGAGAAGCAGCAGAATCCCTAAAGCTACCTCAATACCATTGGAATTCCAGGCCTCTGCCACCACAATTTCTGCTCTCTTGACCCTGAGAAGTGTTTTAGGGCCTAATAAGGGCAAAATCCAAGCAGAGGACCCTGCCCACAGCCTGTGCTCTCCACCCAAGTTTTTTGCATCCCTGTTCCAGTTTTTTTCTGTGCCTTTTGTCCTCCCAGGCCAGCTCAGTGAAATGGCTCCCAGTCAAGCCTCTCCCCAGTGAAGCCTTGGGATCCAGAAGCCCCTCAGAACTGGTACCCTAGCTCCCCCAACCCTGTAGGCCCATTTGGAAGCTCAGGGCTGCTGACTTTTTACCCCTGGGCAGGGGTTGGGGTAGAAATCTTCCCAATCTCTTACAAGGAAGTTTTTCTCCCAAACCTTCCTAAAAGAATTTCCCCACCCTCCATTTAAAAGAGTCTTAAGACCAGACATTATGGGAAATAAACAGAATAAAGCCAGTAAAGTGCTTGAGGGTTATCCATTACATAAGATACTATATAGTTGGAATGAACAAGGGTTTCCTAAGGAGGATTGGATGACAAAAAGAGAGATGAAAAAAATTTTTTAAAACCTAGGCACATAAGTCCTTTAGCTGGCCAAAGTATGGCTCCTTTGAATTTAAGGTCTTAAAAGATTTTAAACTGGCCATTAATAATAGGAATTCCAAAGAATATAAATACTGGTTCCTGTGGGCATATCATCTTGATAAATCAACCATGCCCAGTCCCTCATTGCCCTCTAGGGAGGAGACCTTTCTTTCTTTGGATCCAAAGCATTCTGGTTTAAGTCATTCAGTTCCTCCTCCTAATTCCTTGATTAGATCTAGCGAGAAAAACACCCTATCATTTTTGTCCTGCTGCCACAAACCAGGAGTTGACTCCTTTGGCCCTTCCCCCTATCAGACCCAGCTTCTCTCTCACATCTCCCACCTCCTTTCCTACCTATCTACCTCTCTATCCTACCTTACCATCTGACCCTGTGAATCTTAAAACTGCTCAAACTCTACCTTAAAACATTTGGTTAAGGCTATTCTCCATTTAAACAATGAAGGTACTTGAGCAGGAATGTATTGGGAACTTTAAAATTACTCCACCTATACTTAGGCAAACTTTAGGGGAAGATAAAGTTGTAAAACTCCTTATTGAACAATGAAAAAGTACTTAACTCATACTTATAGTGAGGCAAAAGCCCTTAAGCTAGGTCTGTTTTTAGATCTAATACAAAAGGGTGCTAAGTACCTACGAAGGTGAAATTAATCACTAAAAGGGCAAGCTCAGCAAAGAGATATGAAATACTCAGAAGTTTTAGTCTACCCAGAGAAGGTGATAACAAGATGTGAATTAAGAATGGTCAGTCGTTTGGAAAACATCTACTGTTATTGGTAGATGTGAAAAGTTAGGGGAGGTGACATAGGAGAAAATTCTCTTGAAAAGGAAGTTAGAGGCCTCTGGACTTAGTTCGGCTTAGGAAACTGAATTGGGTCTCTCTTGGTGGCTGAACTTAGTTAAGCTCAGGAGCTGAACTGGAGGGTCTCCCTGAACACTAGAGTTTTGCTTGGAAAGATCTTGTGGTGAGTGATTGTTGGTTCTCTCAGAGGTGAGAGAAGCCACAAGGTAGGAAGATAGAGACAGGATAGAAGTTTTTGATACCACGAGGGAAGTGACGGAGTCCTAATAGAGATATGAGGTGTTCAGGATGAGTCTTTATTAATTATCAATGAGCCACAGCTAAGCTCTGATCAAAGGACCAATTCTGTAGGCTTTTCCAGTCCTGAGATCCATTCCACGCAGGTCAGAGAGGTGAATAGAGAAAGATTAAAGATGGAGCTTGGCCAGAGGCCAAGCTCCTGCAAGGACAGCCATCAGGTAGCCTGAAAGAGAAGGAGAGCAGAGAGAGCGAAGGCGGAGCTTGCTGGGCTAGATATAGTTTTTGATATGCAAATATACACAGTACATAGGGATGATTCTCATTGGTTAATGACAAGGCATAGGTGTGGTTTCTCTTAACCAGGTGAGAACAAAGAAACCTGTTTTCCCGCCTAACCTGGGAGAAGCTGGGGTCAAGGGTCAGAGGCCTTCCTAGCCATAAGCACTACTGAGCATGCCCAAGACTGAGCAATCTGCACATACTGTTTTCCCCTTGCCCATAGCCAGGGGGCGGACTGCTACATCTCCCCCTTTTTGTTTTACACACAAATGAATAGTGTAATATCAAAATGTAGCAACATTACAGCATTAACAAATACAAACACTCTGGTGCATAATCATATTCTGATACAGAGATGAAAAACCCATCCTGATTGTATAACTTAGATGTCCCAATCAAGAATGAACATCAGCATAAACTGATTCAGTGATCAATCTTAAAAATTCCCAAACTGATCTTTCTATCTGTCTGTCTGCATTTCAAGATCAATGCAACAGTCTTAGTAGATATAAAAATGTTAAGAAAATAATTTCCACGCTACTGATCCTGATCTAATGAGGTAGAATTCTATGGTTCACATGACAGGTGCAATAACCAAACATGCCACCATTCACAGTCTGGACTATCAGAAGTTGTCAGCCTTTTCAACAGTTAGCAAAATACTATCCCTGGAGATGAAGGATAAGTCCTTCCTTTCTCTCGTCCTGATACTGCATCTTGGGGATCTTTCCGTGCTCACTGCCAGATGCCTGCCACATAGGAAACTGGTTGGTAGCTCGATGCCAGGACGTCCAGCGACTGAGGGTGTCAGTACGCCATGTCTCTGCATTTCCCAACCTCAAACATCCATTTCACATGGAAAATGTAACCGTGGCTGAGGCTGTCTGGTCCATAATGAAAGATTCATTATGATTCCCCTTACATGCAATCAGACATCACTCTCCAGTATGGTCATCTGAAAATTAACAATTGCTGTCATGTTCTCATGTTCACCGACTGTTAGGTGACTGTAATTCTAGAAATCTTTGCACCTTCATAATTCTGGATCAGAGCATTAACAGTACCTTCTTTATACTCAAAGTTCTGGCCTTAATAGTGTAAAAGAAAAAAATCAAGGTTGATCAATCAAGAGTGACTTTAAAAAGTTTCCTCTAAAAATATAAATACTGATCTCTATAAGATTCCTCTCCCTTTTCTTTTTGTTTGTGTGTTGGGAGAGATCCCTTTAAAGAAAAACATCCTCTCTTAACAATTCTGGAGGATCATGTTATCACATGTCAAATGATCTCAGACAATTGATCCTGGGAACCTGATCCCAAAATTAATACAAGATTCTCTTGGCTCACTGTCTATGTGGTATCTTTGAAACTGAGCCAATGTAAAATATCAGAACTTATATTCCCAATGATTTCTAATTCCTGATCTAAATAGATCAAAATTCACCTTGTATATGAACATAATTTTGCACCATTACAGGCTTTGCAAAAACATTAATACATCAATCACAGTGCAATTTTTAACAAATACCAATATTCCCATCCTCCTTACTTTCTGAATTGTAGCTTAAATAACCATGATGGTGATAATGAAGTAATATTTCAAGTTCTGACTGCATATTCCTAATGTCTTCCTTATTTTAAATCTCTGCTTGTATAAATAAACCCATCAATATGATAACCAAGCCTATACCATTACCAATATTTGCAAAATTCTTTCCACCAAACCAATGTTTGGGTAAGTAGAAGGTTAAGTTGTTTCCCATGTAGAAACAATTTCTACAGTTTCTTGTACCTACAGCATTTGACATAGCTTTTTCATTCCTAATCGTCAGTGAATAATATTCAATGTGCTTTTTCTGCAAGCTTATCTGTGCCTATTGTGTCATGTTTTTAATCCATACTCCAAAACAGTAAAACTTAGATTATACTTTGCCCTTGCTCCATGTTTTTGTGCACCAATAATTTTTTTCCACCTAGGAGAGACAATGACTGCGCGTCCACAGAAATTGTCAAACCTAGAGTCCTCAGTTTTTCATGAGGTCTTACTTCCATATACCAGAACGTCTTCCAGTATATGAAAGGGAAGCCAATAGATCCCGAATCCAGCGGCCGTCTGAATTCTGGGACTGTTGGAGGAGAGCAAGACATTTTTCCTATTAAGATATTACCCACCAAGACAGGGTATCAGGAGTAATGGTTAACAATGGTATTAACACTTAACTACATCTCTGGTAGTCAGCCCTTAATGTCCATCCTGGTATTGTCAGGAACATAATCTTTGCCTGGATGTCAATGATCTCTTACAACAACTCAGGTTCCTGATTAAAGATTTCCTAGTGTCTTTTCCCTGATCTCTCATCCTTTCCTGAGAGTAACATTAGTGTCATCTGTCCATTAAACCTGTCTGTGCAGCATTTTCTGCTTAGCACCTCATTTTTGTTGTCAGAGATATCAGATCTATCCTATGAATGAAAGTTCTCTATCTCCTACTCTTTGGAGAGTCCTACCAAGGTCTATACCCTTGTTGATAACAGTATTTCTTACAATACAAGTGGTGGATTTACAATGCATACAATTCATAATGCATACAAAATTCCCTTTGACAGTATCATATACAAAATACAAGGTATACTTTAGTAGCTAGACAATTTGTAGCTATTTCATCTCAATCCCATCGCAAAGTCTTTGGAATGTGGGATGTATCTGGTGTCTTGTACAGACACAAGTGTGATTTAGTCCTTCTGAATTAGCATACTTGATGTTGCTCTGGGTACCCCATCTCAATGGATGTCAGCATGACAAATGTCCATCAGTGGCCTAATAGCCAATGTCTCTAATAGTGTAATGTCATTGTTCTAGAGTGATATTAGTCACCAAAGAAGTGTCCTTCCAGCGTGTCTGGATTGTGGCTGGCATGTAGATAGCTGATGCCATCACCTTCCGTCTGCTTCTCTTCCTGGTCTGTATCAGCTGGCATGAAGCATGACGTGGGTGACCAGATGTTTTCATTATCTGTGAACATACACACGAGACCTCGACCCAACATTATCATCCCCTTGGGTCCCTTACAGTCTCAATATCTTGATGATTTTTAACCCAATTCAGGTATCTCACACAATGTGATCTCTATCATTACATTCAATATTGATTATTACAAAGCTTTAACTTATCTTCCTTTTGGGGTGTAGAAAAAATAGATGATTAGTGATACCATATCCACCCCTTTCCTTATGAAAGTGGAACAGTCACAGCTAAACAAAATGGACTTCTAGATAAGTCTGATTCTCATAGAGACATGTTGTTTGCAAATATAATGTACCCTTTAAGACAATAATCATCATTACATTTTGGATAGTAATACCCATTTGTGCTGCAAGTGGACAGCATTCCTTATACTGTCATAATATTCCCAATTATACCCTTTTGATATTTGATCACATTTGGCTAACATGGAACAATTCCAATAATATGATTTCAAGTTACACATTGTACCAGTACCATTCAAAATTTTCAGGCATGTAATAGTCAGATCTTTTACCAAATACCCAGATATTCCTAGAACAGAATATCTGTTAGTGACTCAATGATACTCTTCTGCATGTACATTGTTTCTCATACAATTACATGTGTGTGTGCATAGTGTGTTAAACCTGCCTATAGGGCAGCCTTTACAGTCCATGTGCTGCTTTTCTGGTGTCCTGTGCCAGACACCTCTGCCTTCTGTCCTTCTTCCGGGCAGATTTTCTTGCCATCAGATGCTCTTAATCATCTTCCATGGACTCCATGTATCTGAGAAAGTAAACAGAAAACCTCGACCCCAAATGAAAGCCTCATTGGGTCTTAGAAAGTTAGAAAGTGACAGAACATATATACTTTCAGTTTTTGAACCTTGGGGCTCATGAATTCCTTTGAGCTCTATTTACCATAGCTTGCATGTAAGCCATGAGCTATGTAATTTAGCCTTTGCATTGCTGTTAAAAGCCCTGCTATTCCAAGCTGTTTGGAATAGACAGTAGTGCACAGATATTTATAAAATCTGTAATCACTTTGCTCACTTCTTCATTTGAGCTTGAACCCATAAACCAGGAGAGTAAGTATCTCCCATCACTTTTCACAGTTCAACCTTTGTGCCAGGAGCATGCTGAAATGTACCTTTGCTCCAAAATATACAGTGGATATCTATCAGAGGTGAAATTAATCCACAACAGTTTGCATTAATAAGCGATATCACCTGCTTGTTCAGGATATTGTACAATAGACTTTGCAAAGCAGCATGTATAGATGCTGAACTATTTGCTTTTTCAAACCCATAATCATAAAAATATCATTCTATAAATCACTTATGAATTGACCCATGTGTGCTGGGATCTTAAGTCTTTGTCTGCCTGCACACAATTTTTGCTTTTTGAAAAAATTTCCACCTTGTGCAGTTATTAAAATTATAGCATTGTCCTATGCTAGAAAAATGTGCACAGAATTATCAAACAATTGCACAGAAGTTGTTATTTCTGAACTACTGCCCTTAGCTTCATAACTGAAAAGATCTTAAAACTGTGACTAAAATCATTACTTTCATCTGCTAAATCTGCAAATCTTCACTGCAGAAATAAATCAAATTATGCCAGTAGCCTTTGAATTTGCATTATTATCATAGGTCTCTTTTCAATATCATGATCAGCTTCAATATCTGCAATTTGAATACATGATAGTATTGCCTCTTTCAAATCCTTAATAAATTACTGTACTGAGTAAAAGAGTTCCTGATAACCTTAATAATTAACCACTGGTAAACAGATTGAATCCTTCTAACCATGCTTTTACCCTGCTGAGCATGTGTCTTAATTTTCCATAGTAAAAGCTATTCTAGTTATAAATCATTTGCTTTCTGGATACAGGTATAGTAATATGCCCAGTAAAAAGTTTCTGAACTGCATACAGGTTGTTTGAATAAGCTCTGCTCAAGATTCATCCTGTTGCTTTATGTCCTGCTTAGAAAGGTGTTAAGAATTCCTCCATGGTTAAAATTAGAAAGCCTTATAAATTCCTTTAAATCATATTCCAATTCATGCTTATTATATCTTAGTATTAAATTTTTTCTTCTAGCCAATTTCAGCCTTAGTGATACAACTTGCAACCTCAGTTGCTCTGATGCTATCTTCCACGTGGCTCAAGCCACGTGGCCGGTAAAGAAAAAACATTTCAAGCTGCTTCAGATTTAAGCCCAAACCTGAAAAATTTTCCATTTGTACTTTAATTACCTTGTGATTCATACCAAAATTTCTCTACAGATAAAACATTTCTAGTCCTGATATTCTGTGGCATATAACAAAAGTCAGAGAAAGATATCTAATTCTCCTTTTTTAACTTCCTTTATCAAAATATAAGCAGACATTCCTTTATAATTTTGCCTATATCCAACCCAAATTAAAACGATTCAAATTCCCAGATCTTACTGCACTGTGCTTTTTATCATTTGCAAGCACCCAGGTAAAGCCTGCCTTTACCTGGCCGGACCTCAAACAAAAGAGTTCCTAGGACCTTTTTCAAATGCTAAATGAGTTTGGAGGCTTGCTTTTTTAAAAAAAAATCTTCTGCCTTTGGTTACAGAATGGCAATATCTTTTTACAACTTAGGCTGTTCCGAATTTAACCTAATTCAGGATTATTGCCTTGATTCCTTAATTTTGCTGAGACCTACGGTTTTATTAAAAAAATTTTTTGTTTTTTATCCGTTTTTTCCAAGTAATTCTGATCTTTTAAATGCCCTGCTTTGAGTTAAAGCAACCACTTCCTGATAGGCCTTTCAAATGCATCTGAGTCCGACCTCTCCTGAAAAGGTACAGGGATTTTCTTGTAAAGATCAGCTTGCTCCCTGCAAAACTTTTGAAATAAGAAGTGCTTAAGAAAGAACTCCTTAGCATTCTGCAGCAGTTTCTACCTTGCTTCTTCGCTAGCCTTTCCCGCTTTTGCCAAACTGACTGTTTTGCCTATGAATAGCAGCCTGGCTCTTTCAGCTTTTTGTCTCAGGAGGCGGTAAATTTGACTTTGCTTTCCTGATGAAATTTTAACTCCTGCTTTTTCTTTTCCCAGTTGCTCCTTTTGAAATTCACTAGGCTCTAGCAACTGTTTGTTTCAGACTGAGATTTCTCAAGTTTTCAATCGCCCCTAGAGAGGGTTTCCCTGGGTCAGATTTTCTTTTTCCTTACCCTCCCTCTCAGACCACTCCTCAGGTGTTTCTTAACCCCCGGAGATCCAGGTCCGAGAGAGGAGGCCTCCGCATAGTATTGTACTAGCAGGCCCAGGTGGGGGAGGGAGACTGCACTCCCCCCCACAGAGATAGTTTAAGAATCCCGCTCTGACCGACCGTGTGCTTCCCTCATCCTGATTCAGTCTCAGGCAGTTAAGCTCTTGAGACTTCCATTTCTCCCCCATCAAGCTACGACATTAAGAGTCGAGCAGGGTTCAGAGGGGAGACCCACCTCAAGCAGAGGAGGACTTACCGTCCTTGGCCAGAGGATCGGCAACCTTCCTGGACTTCCGGCACCTGCCTACGCTCTTTAGCCTCGTGTCCTGGAACGCGTTCTGCCATTATCTGTGTGAAATAAAAGGTTTGAATGCCACGAGAAAGTGCCAGGTGCAGGTCCTGCCACGTGGGCGCCATTTGTTGGTTCTCTCAGAGGTGAGAGAAGCCACAAGGTAGGAAGATAGAGACAGGATAGAAGTTTTTGATACCACGAGGGAAGTGACGGAGTCCTAATAGAGATATGAGGTGTTCAGGATGAGTCTTTATTAATTATCAATGAGCCACAGCTAAGCTCTGATCAAAGGACCAATTCTGTAGGCTTTTCCAGTCCTGAGATCCATTCCACGCAGGTCAGAGAGGTGAATAGAGAAAGATTAAAGATGGAGCTTGGCCAGAGGCCAAGCTCCTGCAAGGACAGCCATCAGGTAGCCTGAAAGAGAAGGAGAGCAGAGAGAGCGAAGGCGGAGCTTGCTGGGCTAGATATAGTTTTTGATATGCAAATATACACAGTACATAGGGATGATTCTCATTGGTTAATGACAAGGCATAGGTGTGGTTTCTCTTAACCAGGTGAGAACAAAGAAACCTGTTTTCCCGCCTAACCTGGGAGAAGCTGGGGTCAAGGGTCAGAGGCCTTCCTAGCCATGAGCACTACTGAGCATGCCCAAGACTGAGCAATCTGCACATACTGTTTTCCCCTTGCCCATAGCCAGGGGGCGGACTGCTACAGTGATTAAAGACTGACTTAGTTTTCTCTCTTAAAAGAAAGTCCTAGGCCATTGGCCTAGGCCCTAGACTTCCTATTATTTCCTCTTACTCTGTCTCTCTCCCTTTATTTAATTCCTTCATTTGTATTAATTAAAATCTCCATAAAACCCAGCTGACTTGGGTATTTCATATTTGGGAATTTTTCCCATGGTGACCACTTATTTTTGATATAAATCAAGACACTAAAAATTATCTTTATGCTTTTGGCAATTCAAAGTCTTGAACCCACATTTTCATGGTCACAGTTTATGGCAACCACTCTTTTGTCTGTAACAACCCTCAACCCCACTACTCTCACCCTGTACTGCTTCTCCCTTCCAACCACCCCAGTCTCCACTCACCTTCCCTACTCCTACTCCCTTCCATCTCCCAAACATCCTTCTCCTCCCCCTCTCTGCTATTCATTTCCCTATTCTCCTTTCCCTGACAAACCCCACCCATCATACTAGGTCTCCTACTCTCCTTCCAGGCCCCATACCACTCAGGCCTTCCTTGTTCTTCCCCTCCTCCCAGTTCCCAACTTCAATCTCCTCCCTCCTTTCTTCCCCACCACCAGCCCCACCTCCTCTAAGTCATTTCTCAACCTTACCTTGTCTCCTCTTCTCCCTGCCCTAACCTCCAATCTTCTCCCCTCTCTCTTCTAAAACCCTACTCCTACCACCACTCCTTTTGCTCTGCCTCCCCACTCCCTGACCAACCCCTCCCTCCTCACTCACCCACTCTTTTCCCTCCCCTCACTCACTTCATTATAACCCAAACAACAATCTAAGCAGCAGTCATCACAGACAATTTAAATAAATACCTATTCCCTCTAAGGGATATTCCTACTTATAATAAACAAGGGAACTTAGTAAACATTAGACATAACCCTTTCTCTCCACAAGACATTGAGAGATTCAATGAAAAAGACCTTTCTCTGAAGATGAAGCAATTTTGTAGTCATAAATAAGTTTGAAAGCATTTACCACTCTCATAATCCTACATGCAAGGATTTGCTCCACTCCCTGCTAATGGAAACGTCTGCTGGAAAATGTATTGCAAACACAGAGATCATTAATAAAGTGAATTCTGCTCTCCAGCTACCTGAAGCTCTAGCTGTAGTTCACTGCTCAGTTCATACAGGTGGTACTAACCTGGTCTATAGAAGGAATCACCAGGCAGATAATGCAGCAAAGCTTGCTGTCTCAGAAGGACCTAAATTGATTTTAACTTTGATACCTAGTAATGACTCAAATTTATCTCTCTCTTATAATGAACATGAAGTGAGAAAATGGAAACAAAAGTTTAAAGCAAAACAGATCAATGGGATATGGGTGTCATCTGAAGGAAAACCCCTACTACCTAGAAGTTTTTATCATGAATATGCTTATTCTCTCACAAGAATGGTCACTTTGTCACTCAGGGTATTGTAGACTCTGTTAATAGGTATGGGTAGCCCTGGTATAACCACCATAGCCTCTGAAGTGTGTGCAGACTGTCCCACTTGCCAGGTATACAATAAACATGCTTTTTGTGACAAAGCTTTTGATGTGCATGCTCTGGATTACACACCATTTTAGCATTTACAAATTGACTTTATTACCATGCCTAAGACTGGACATTATAAAGTTTGTCTGGCCACAGCAGCTTTTGTTGCTAAGGATCTCTTAAAGGAAATCATCCCTTGCTTTTGCCTGCCAGCATGAATTGATTTGGACAGGGGAACCCATTTTACTGATTCTGTTTTGTCTTGGATTTATTCTTGTTTGGGGATCACTCCCCATTTCCATGCACCCTATAATCCCAGAGCTCAGGCCAAGTAGAGAGGATAAATAAATATCTTAAAATATGACTGGAAAATTGTGCACTGAGACTTATTTGAAATGGCCTGAGGTTCTCCCCTTAGCTCTGTTTTATCTTTGTAGCAGGCCCAGGGGAGATCTACACATCTCACCATTTGAGATGCTTTTGGGGCATCCCTTTCATACAGATTAAGCCTTTTTCTCCTGCATACACATTATTACTGGGGGGGAGGGGACACTTCTATTGCTCCTTATATATAGGATTTACAGGTCAAATTGTGAGAACTCCATGAACCTGGATGAACTAAGCCTGCCTGGGAAGGTCTATTTCAAGTACTGTTAACCACTCCAAAAGCTATCAAAATTAGAGAAAAGGACTCTTGTATTCATTGCTCACATGTAAAACAGGTGCCTTCTATTGACACTGAGTGACTATATTCTATCATATATATTTGCTGATTGTTTTAATATTTAATTTTATTTTTAAGTTCATATATTGATCTATTCTATAATATTCCATTACACTGTCACTTTCAGTTACTATGTTTTGGCTATTAGCTATATGTTCTGTTACATTGTCTTTATTTGAACCCTCCTCCTATGACTGGACTGGACATAATACCATTATAAAAGTCCACAAACAAGTTGGACAAACTCTTTTCTGTGGCAAAACCATAGGTCCTTATGGATGCTTGGTGTGTCACCAGATACGTTGGAGCTCTGTCTTGTCCTGAGCAATAATTCCAGTCCACAATAATGAGAGGTTACCACAGCTTGCAACACAAGGAGGTCACATATTGCCTAAACAGCTTTTTGCTCCTTTTTCCTTCATTAATTGTCACATAGATAATGATGGATGGACTCCCTTCAAATGGTTACAAACTTTTATCAGTAACCTTTGGAGAATTTAATGAGCCAAAAATCTCAATTGATTTTAATGGGTCTTCAGAAGTGATTTTTAGATATCTAGGAGCACCACTACCTCTGACTGATCATTGACTTACCTTTGATGTGTGTGTAACAATAGATAAGGATCTATCGAGTAGTAGTAAGTACATGGGAGACAAAGTGAAGTGCAATAGCACTATTGTATTCCCTACCTCCACATTTATCTCTGCTAGAGTACAGCTTAAAATGCAATGGTTAAAACATATAAATATATGCCTTTTATGGTTGTTACAATCTCATCCCAGAGGAGGGAGGATTTCCCAGTGGACTTGGTGACCCCTGGATGCTTTTATATTTGTAATTCTTCAGCTTACTATATCCTTCCACCAGGATGGCAATCTAGGCTCTTGGTGGCATTCTAGACACAAAAGGTTTTCATCAGCAGTACAGAGGTTTTCCTGGGCTCTCCTGCCAAATTTTGGAATGATGGCAATAATAGACTCTGTTAGAAATATCTCAGCTGAGGTTGAAAAATTGGCCCAAGACATAGCTCAAGCTGTCTCCCAAACTACTAAGGCCATCTCTTACCTACAGGAAGAGAATGACTCCTTAGAAAAAACAGTTTTACAAAATTATCTGGCCCTTGACATACCTACAGTCACATTAGGAGGTGCATGTGCCTTTATTAATCAATCTTGTTCTCATATAAATAGATTTGGTGAACTTGTGACAAATATCCATGAACTTCAAAGACTTTTAAATGACACTCTGCAAGTGGCTATAGAGACTCATGTGAATCCTAAAGATAGCTGGTGGGACCTCTCATAGTTACAGGGAACAAGTTTGTTTGTAGTTGTCATCAAATAGTCCCTTATGATTAGGGGGATTTTTGTACTTCTTAGAATCTATATTAGTTGTTGTACTACTGTTTTTAAAAAGCTTTTAGGGGGCAGCTGGGTAGCTCAGTGGAGTGAGAACCAGTCCTAGAGACGGGAGGTCCTAGGTTCAAATCTGGCTTCAGCCACTTCCCAGCTGTGTGACCCTGGGCAAGTCACTTGACCCTCATTGCCTAGCCCTTACCACTCTTCTGCCTTGGAGCCAATACACAGTATTGACTCCAAGACGGAAGGTAAGGGTTTTAAAAAAAAAGCTTTTACCTGGTGAAAAAATTATGTTCACTCATATCGTGGATCATGGCCAAGAGAAAAAGGAAATAGATTTCACTTTTGAGTGAGAAACCATTATGTTGTACCTCTGCTTGGTTGACACATTGTCACATAGAATGTGAACTATGAATTGCTGATTTTTAAAATTTTTATTATTCTTTTTCTTTGCAATAGGATATTTGATTTTTTTTCTTATTTTTCTACTTGAAGTACAGGGAATCAGTATTAATGTTTTTTTTTTTAATTTTGAAGGAGAAGTTGATAATATCTATTAGCCCTAATATCAATGCATACCCAAAAGCTTTAGACTATGGAAGCCTGCCATTGATTGTTAAATACTATTGGACTTCTACTAATAATTGTGTCTGATTTCAGAAGAAGGAATCAAAAAAGAGCCACTGCACAGTGTCAAGCAGCACAAGGTCAAGGAGACCAACAATCCCTGTGGAATTGATGAGGATCTATGTCAAGACAGAGGACTTGTATTGAGGTTTGAGGAAGCAGCTATTTGACAACTTCAGGCACAGGACTCCCTTGTGCCAGATTTCCTACAAGTGCCTTAGTTTGGCTTTCATCTTGGCTCCCCTATCCCTGAGATTAAAGGTAATATCAGGCCAGGAGATCATATTTCTCATTGACCTCAAAATCTAGTCCCTTCCCTTTTATAGTATGGCAGTTTTCTGTAGTTCTGGCTGCCAATGAGTAAACGCTATATTGCTGCAATTGTCCTGCAGGCTTGTAGGAGATAAAATCACTTTAATTTGGCCTTGCTGGTGATTAAAGGACCTGTTACAAGTTGATTCTTCTTTACTGATAATTTTATACTTGTACAATTTTGATATTTTATATTTTTATCCAGAATTTGATTTTCCCCCCCTTCTACTTGGTTTTTTTTTAGGAGGGTTGATTTTCTTTTGACAATTGATTCATATACCCCATAACTCAGCCATGTATCCCAGGGTGATTCTGGTATTAGTCAACAACCTCCTCAGGGGAGATTGTATAATTATCTTAAAATCCAAGATTTAAAATCTTTTGGAAAATTTTTAGAAGAAGAAACTCGCCAACACCCCAAATCAAGAAAGTGGAACTTTTGGAGAAGGTGCTATAAGGAATTCCATGGAAACCACACATTGTATCAAAAGATTCAGAGTGAACTTTGAGATATGATGAACTGAACTGAAAAAGATTGAACATGTTTATTCTAAGTATAAACTCTTATACCAAAGGGGAATACCTCCTAACTGACGTTTTGTCAATGCATCTATCAATCATTTTTTTTTGCTTTCTTTCTGTTTATTTCCCTCTTATCCACAAATTGTTGTAATTCCCCCTTTGTAAAGTACAATATTTTATAAACCTTTAGTAAGAGAAACTTTAGAGCAGTAGTTCTCAATCTTTATAATGCCATGACCCTGCAATACAGTTCCTCATGTTACAGTGAGCCCAAGAGCCCAAACCAAAAAATTATTTTGGTGGCTACTTCAAAACTGTAATTTTGCTACAGTTATGATTCAGAATGTATATACCTGATATGCATTATGTATTCTCATTGCTACAAATTGAGAGGTTGAGAACCGCTGCTTTAGGGATATAAGCTGGTTATGTGAAATGATCCATTGGGAAGACTAGGCATGTTAATCTCCCAAACTCTCAATTAGGGAGATTTCAACATCCTCATCTCCCAATAGAATCACAGGGGAGATTGGGTAAAGGGAACCCCTTCTTCCCAGAGTTGTGAATTTCTTTCCTGTCTGATCCATTCCATCCTGCCTGCATCCATCACCTGAATGCTCCAAAAAGAGGTCACAGGTGAAGAATCATAGGAACGTAAACCAGAACTAAAGGTTACAGGTCTAGGACAAAAGAAGGTTGAGAGGGCATCTTGGGCTTATTCCCTTGGAAGGAGGCCGTGGAGGACCATGGCTGAGACAATCATGTGGAGAAACACATGGTCAGAGTTAGATTAGATTAGGCTTTGATCTCTATATATCTGCTTTTTCTATTTCAAGTGATTACTAATAAACTAAGGGAACTAAGAACAAGAAGCTTTTAAATTTAATTTTAACAATAATATCCCTTTAAAGGGGACATTTTAATTAATTAATAAAGGATAATACGATAGGGGGATTAAGTGGCTTTCCGAGGGACACAAAGCTAGGATGTAACTCATTTCCATTCTTTTTTCTGAAAACTCTTACCTTACACCTCAAATCAATGTTTTGTATTGGTTCTAAGGGAGAAGAGCAGTGAAGGGCTAGGGGATGGGGATTAAGTGATTTGTCCAGGGTTATACCATGAGAAAGTACCTCAGGATCTCTGGTTTCTAGCTCTGGCTCTCAATCCACTGAGCCACCTAGCTGTCCCTAATGAAGTTTTATAATCATGAAACATTACATGATGAAAAAAAAGGATGACTCAGGGGGGACTCTATCCTCTTCATTCATTCAGAGAGGAAAGAAAGTTCATAGATCTCTAGCTTGAGAACAGATAGGGTATGGAGGCAGGGGAAGACAGGCTCCTGGAAGGATAGAGTCATGTGTAGCCATACATCTGGTGGCCTCCTTGGGAGGAGAGAACTGAGCTGTGCTAAGGATGGAAGACCTCAAGAACCTTGGAAGTCATCCTCCCCACCTCCCCACTAGTAGACCTTGGTTTGTATCACTCCAGATCACAGTGCCTGCCCAACAGGGAATTAGAATAAAAACAACCACCACCACTAACAACAGCAACTGAAGTTTATATCTGGTTCTAAGTTTTACAAAGTGTTTTACATGCAATAGCTTTTCTGACCCAGTCCAGCCACAGGTATTGAATGGAAGGAAGGATGGGAAGTGGCTGGAGGGAGCAGCAGAAGTTGAGGAAGGTTTGAGGGAAGGAGAAAGAAGGGGAAGTGAGATCGCCCAGCCTGGAGGGAGGTGAGGACATGATGTCACAGATGTATCAGGATGGACCAGGGCAGCAGCATGGAGAAGAGTAGGAGACAAGAAGAAGCCAAAATGGAGGAGTTTCTCAGGTTCATAGATTTGATGATCCATTTGGAGAATCCACTGACTCGGGTATATACACCTGGAACAGCTTCTTTTCCACAGCCAATTCCCCAGCTTACTATCCCAACCTGGACCCAGGTGTGCTTTCCGAATTGACAGACAAGGGGCCCCCCAGAATCCCCCTGGAGAAAGAAAGAAAAATTTAGAGTTGAACCTGAGAGTGGAGAATAGATGAGTAACCACACTTTATGGATCTCCAGACACATTAGAGCAGGGGAAGAAGAGCAGTCAAGTGGTTCTATAGGGCATGGAAATGAGCTACCATTTCTCCTACTACATCTCAACTAGTCTACCTCTTAGATAAAAAGAATACTTCATGACTTCTGCCACAACCCCTGAGGCCATCCCAAACTCCCCATGACTCCTCATCTCCTCCTTCCCCTGTCTTTCTTCACCACCCTATCCTATGTGTGGCCACAGAGTCCTTCTGGACACTGCAGACTGAGTTCTGGGACCTTCAGCACAGACACTCCATGGTACAATTTGATAAAATCCTTGGGTCTTTCCAGCACAGTGATTCTTTCTGCTAGATTTTTCTAAGAAGCAAAGAGTCATAAACCTCAGGAGGGAGGCCCAAGGGGTTGAAGTAGAGGCAAAATAGGGAGGAGCTTATCCATTTCCATTGTGGCCTATCCATTTGCTAAGAAGATTTAGGATGTCAAAGTGAAGGGGAGCACAGAGACCATCTGTTCCAATTCCTTCATTTTATAGAAAACGAAACTGAGACCCCAAAGGAGGAAATGACTTGCCTGACATCATACATCTCCTTAGTGACAGACCTAGGAGTTCAGCAAGGGGTCCCATACCCAAAGAGAGACACAGTTTGTTTCACAACTCAATTTCACTTTTATGGCGTAGGATTCCCAATTCTCAACTCTTAACTCTATCATCCTGCATCCTCTTTTGTTGTATTTTTTCTTTAATTTAGATATAAATTTTTTTTCAGTTACATGTAGAATCAATTTTTGACAATTGTTTTCTACATTTTAGAATTCAGATTTTCTCCCACCCTCTCTTCCCCCACTTAGTCTCCTTTTTGAAAAATCTTATCTCTTTGGACCCCATTCGTATTTGGTTTCCTTCTCGTCCCTAGATTTTGGCATTGGAGTATTTTTGGCTCTCTCCCTTCTTTCCCCATTGTCTAGATTTTCACTTTCCAATCACCAGTGTAGCAGTGCCACATCACTGGGCCTGAGCCAGGGCTTGTCATCTTCTATTCAAGGGCTCTTAACTCTTGTGTGTCATACCGAAACCTAATGGACCCCTTTTCAGAATAATGTTTTTAAAAGCATAAAACAAAATATATAAGATGAAAAGGACACCAGTTACATTGAAATCCCTTATCAAAATATATATTTTTAAGTTGACAAAATCCAGCATAAAAACCCTCAAGTCAGCAAAGCTCCAAAAAGAGGCTAGGATCTAGGTCCATGATGGCAAACCCATGGCACACATTCCAAAGATGGCACACAGAGACTTGTTTGTGGGCACACGCACCATTCCCAGCAGTTGTTACTAGAAAGGCAGAGGATTTGGGGCAGAGCTGTTCTCTTCCCCCTCTCAACTACACCTCCCCACCCTGCTACCCTTACTCCCTCCCCTGAGCTTTGAGTTTGGGCCACTCCCTTCCCTTTCTCTCTCCCTTATCTAGGTTAAGGCAAAGGCAAAGGGTTTGGGGGGCACTCAGGCTTGAGTGGGGGGGCATCACAACATACAGTTTGGGGGCAGGAATGAGGTCTCTAAAAGGTTTGCCATCACTGATCTAGGTAGTCCTAACATCTAAGATGGTGTCTGTTTTGCTAATTTTGGGTACCCATGGTGATAGCTGGGGAGGGGAGGGAGAATGGGAGGAACTAACCTGGCAGGCATCTTTTCCTTCTGGATGATAGGCACAGATCATCTTCTTGTTGATAACAAATATAAATTTTGAGAAGAAGTAGTGCTTTCTTAGTAGTTTGTTGCAGAGATCATTTTCAATGATGAATTGATCAGCTTCATGGAGCACAGATGGTCTTGAATTATCTGTGGGCATGGATGCTGGAGTTTAATGGGTTATCATATAGACAAAATATCATCATTCCTCTATACCTTGCACTCTTTCCTGGTGCCTCTACTGCCCTAGGAACAACTCACATCTCCAAAAGCCCAAAAGCACTACATGGGTAAAGCTGATCTTGGTCTCCCTCAACAGCAGTGACTAATATGAATGTCTAGAAGGGAAGGGGAGATAAGGGGCATGCATGTGAAGGGAGAAAGGCCCACAGAAGGTATGCTGTGGGTACAGGAAGGGACCTCATTACTTAGAATAATAATTGTGCAATCTCTTGTATTGATTTTCTACTTCCTTCTTTCCAAGTATTGTTCATCTGCATACAAAAGGATCCAAAAGTGTGCATACCCTCTGATCCAACAATACTACTACTTGGTCAGTATCCTAAAGAGATTCCCCTTTAAAGGGGGAAAAGGACCTTTTTGTACAAAAAGATATATAGTAGTTCTTTGTTGTGATAGTACAGAATTGGAAAATGAAGGTAAGCTCATCCATTGGGGAATGGTTGAACAATATATGGTGTATCATTGCATTGGAATACTGTTGTGCCATAAGAAATGACAAGCAGGATGATTTCAGAAAGACCCACAGGAAAGACCTTTATGAACTGATTCAAAATGAAGTGAGCAGAACCAGGAGAACATTGTACACAGAAACAGCAATAGTGTTTGATGAAGAACTGTGAATGACTGAGCTGTTTTCAGCAATGAAGTAATCCAAGACAATCCCAAAGACTCATAATGAAAAATGCCATTCCCCTCCCAAGAAAGAACTGATGGAGTCTGAATGCAGACCAAAACAAGCTGTTTTACCTTTTTCCTTGTAGTTTATGAGCTCTTCTACAAATGACCAATATGGAAACATGATTTATATGTACACATAAAATACATATCAGATTGTCTTCTGTGTTGGGGAATGGGGAG
This sequence comes from Monodelphis domestica, assembly GCF_027887165.1. Lineage (NCBI taxonomy): Eukaryota > Metazoa > Chordata > Mammalia > Didelphimorphia > Didelphidae > Monodelphis > Monodelphis domestica. The sequence continues at coordinate 96,957,441 of NC_077233.1, forward strand.
AGGAGAGAATATGGAACTCAACATTTTTTCAAAAAACCAAATGTTAAAAAATATTTTTACTTAGGGGGCAGCTGGGTAGCTCAGTGGATTGAGAACCAGGCCTAGAGACGGGAGGTCCTAGGTTCAAATCTGGCCTCAGCCACTTCCTAGCTGTGTGACCTTGGGCAAGTCACTTGACCCCCATTGCCTAGCCCTTACCACTCTTCTGCCTTGGAGCCAATATACAGTATTGACTCCAAGACGGAAGGTAAGGGTTTTAAAAAATATATATTTTTACTTATAATTGTGGGGAAAATAAAATATTTTCTTTAAAAGTATTACTCATTAGGATCTCAAAGTGGAAAGGGGATTTGGAGGTCATTTTATTCTCTCTCCAGCTAGATCAGGAATCCTTTCTACATTATTCATGCCTCTGCTTGAGCCCTTTGAATAACAGGAGGTTCCCTGGAGGCAGCCTGTTCCACTAGGAAACTGCTCATATTGTGAGTACATTTGTTCTAATTTTCCTTGATTTAATTTGATCCCCATAATTCTCCAATAAGAGGATCTTAACCTGGAGTCTGGGACTTTGAGTTTTCAATATCTTGAAAGCTGCATTTCAATATAATTGCCTCTCTTTGTAATCCTGTGGATTCTATCTAATGCATTTTTAAATGGTCATACTAAGAAGTCCAGAGGCTTCATCAGACTGCCTAAAGGGCCTCATGAAACATCAAGTTTAGAATTTCTGCACTTGTGAGGAATAAAGACATTCCACCAAACTAACAATTCAGAGACCATTAACTCCAGCCATTCTCCATCATCTCCTTTTTCCCCTGCCTCCCTCCCCCTTATTGTCCAGGAAGGCTCTTGTCATCAGGGAAAGGGAAATTAACTGGCCAGAGGTCAGTGTGGGGACTGCCTCTGAGCTCCACTCTCTTACACTTAGCCAAGAAAGCCAGCTCTTAGCTCTCTTTGGGGAGACCAACATTTGCTTTACCCTCTCTTACTCTCATCTGTACTAGTCTTGCCCCATCCTGTCACCCAGCATCGAGTCCCATTCTTCAAGTTTAAATTGTCATTAGGGAGGCAGACAGGTTGAATCATCTGGTTGTAGGTCAAGGGTGTTGCTAGTTGTACAAGGGCAAGGTCATTCCTGTAGAAAATTAATTCTGTATAACGGGGATAGATGAGGATGTCCTTGACAGAGACGACGGTACTCAAGTTAGTGGCAAAATAGGAAATATCTCCAAGCTTCACAGTGTAATCATAATTCCTGTGGGAAAGAGAAAATGTCACAAACATATCCTTCCAGCAACATCCATGTACTTGGATCATTTCCTGTGAACATAGCATGGCATCTAAACTCCTCTGACCAAGACCTCAGACCTCCTACTGTCTAGCCCCAGCTTCCTTGAACTCATCCAATGGGTACCCTCAGATCCAATCTGACTTGTCATCCTCTTCCTTTTCATCTGTACATTTGGTTACGATGTCCTACCCTTTCTTCCCCAACCCACCTGCCAGTGGGTCCAATGATGCCCTTTTTTCCTCCTGACCTTACATCCTGTGAAACTCAAGACTTCCAAGAATCTTCCTCTTATCCCTCCTGCCCCCACTGAGTTCCTATAGTCTTCACTATCTGTGTTATTCATGTGCTATCTACAGCTTCAGAACTACACTAGATCATCTTCTCAACAGTTGAACCAGTTGAACCAGAGACCATGTTCTGAAGAATTCACCCTTCCTCTAGGGAATTTCTAGCCTGGAGTCCCTCCCCCCCACCCTTGGTGGCTGCCATTGCTCCAGACAAAGACTATAACTCTCCTGGTTATAGTTTCTCATTGATCACCATTCCCCTGAGTGCATTGCCTCTCCATGAGAATGGAAGTCCTTGGAAGGCCAGAACAATCTTTGCTTTTGTATTCATGTCCCCAGTGCCAGTGCTTATTTCATAAGCAAGTGCTTATGAAATTATTTTCATGTATTCCGTGCACTTTCTATACCATAACTTCCTGTCTTAGAATTAATACTAAGTATCCATTGCAAGGCAGGAGAAGCCTAAGGGCTAGGCAATTGGGGTGGACTTGCCCAGAGTCCACAGCTGGGAAGTGTCTGAGACCACATTTAAACTGAAGACCTGTCTTCTCTAGATATGACTCTGTCCACTGAGCTACCTAGCTGCCCCTCTAGCCCATTTTTAAAAGAAAGCTGGGCAAAATAGAGATTTGTGACTTTACCTATGATATTATGGATGTATCCTGCCCAACAAGATTTTAAGCTCTGAGAACTGAGGTATCTAGTGCAATCAGTCATTCAAAAGCATTTATTAAAGACCTATTATGTGTCAGACACTGCACTAAGTGCTCAGGACACTGAAGAAACAGAAGACAGCCCCTGCCCTCAAGGTGCTTACATCCAATGGGGAGACAAGGGTGCAAAGAAATATGTACAAAGCAAGCTAAATGTGTATAATATGTAAGAAATCATCAAGAGAGGGAAGAGGAGTTGGGGAAGGCTTCCTGGACAGGATGGGACTTTAATTGGGACTAAAAGTCAAGGAAGGAGAACATTGCAGGCATGGGGGACAGTCAGAGAAATTGCAAGAAGCTGAGATGAGGTATTTTGTTTGTGGATTGGCCAAGACATCAGTATCCCTGGATGGAAGAGAGCCTGTGTTTTGGGAATGAGGAGTAAGAGGACTGAAAAGAGATGATTAAGTTAAAAAGGGCTTTGATTTTGTGCAGTGCCCTGGATATGGAATGCTTTCAATCAGTGTTTTGTACACGGACTGATACATGGAGTAGACCCTTAATAAATGCTTTTTGATTGATTGATGACTGAGAAGAGAAGCCCCCATTAGGTACAATTCCCCTAGAGGAGCAAATGGTTTTTTCATCTCTCTGGCCTCTTTGGGTATTCATGGTAAACTCCCAATATTGGAGGGAAATTTCCTCCCACAAGGGTGGTTTAGTGATGGGAAGACTTACCAAATGACACAGTGAGCTGCTGTGATTACCCACTCCTTATTTATGAGGGATCCTCCACACATGTGTACTCTGTCTACTTGAAGGCTCACCTGCCAGGGCCACTTCTGTGCTGTGGCAATCTCTCCACCAATGATTTTCCGAAATGGGTGGTAATGGCCACAAGATATGACTGGGGTTGGAGAGGAGAGGAGAAGGCAGATGGTCAGGCATGGAGAGAGACAGAGACACAGAGAAACAGACATGGTATCAGAGAGGGAGACAAGAAAAGAAGAAACAGAGAGAAACACAGAGACAGAGAAAGACAGAAAGACAGAGAGACAAAGAAATAAAGACAGAGACAAATCTATATAGACACAGAGAGAGGAAGAGAAACAGAATAAGAGACAGAAAGAGTGATGAAGAGAAGCAGGGAGAAAGAGTCAAAGAAAGAGAGTTAAAGGGAGAGACAGAAAGATAGAGACAGAGTGGCAGAGAAAGAGAGAGAAAGGCAGAGACTGACAAAGAGATAGATGGAGAGAAATGGAGAGAGACAGAATTAGAAACACATACACACACATACGCACCTGGAGAGAGAGGGACAGAAAGAGACAGAGACAGAGACAGACAGACAGAGATAGAGAGACAGAAAGAGGCAGAGAGAGACAGAAAGAGGTGTGGGAAAATAGAATCAGAGACAGAGAGATAGAGGGGGAGATAGAGAGACCAAGGTAGAGAGATAGAGACAGAAACAGAGAGAGACTGAGACATACAAGCAGATAGAGACAAAGATTGGGGTAGACAGAGGGGAGGAGAGATTAAAGTGATGCTCTGTGATTCTCTCAATAAATGAGAGAAAAGGGGACCATATAGCCCAGGAAATGACCTTTGATTACCTTCTTTTTCAGAGAAGAAAGGCTTGCCTAAGGTTCCATGGTTCCATCAATAGGCATGTTGGGGGGGGGGGGCTGTGGGGAGGACACTGTCTCTATCTCCCTCTACTTCCCAGCCCCCCATAAAAGAACCCAGGGACTCAGGCATCTCCCAACAGTTTTTCCTCCCAACATCCAACACACAAGAGGATCGAGGCCCTAAAGTAACTGAAAGGACAGAAAGTGGGACCCTGTTTCTCCTAGATATCAAATGGACAGGTGTGGGAGTAGAGGAGGGGAGAAGACATAACCTGAGCCAGGGAACGAATATCCTGAATTTCTGAATTTTCCTGGGCCATAAGGTCTATGCTCTCTGGACTGGCCAATAGCCCTTCCTCCTCCTCAAGTCCTCTTCCATCCAGTTCAGTTTCCTCTTCCTATCAGCTGCCCTGAGGGCTCTACTCCCTTCCATCTCTCCCAAATCCATCTCTGCCTTGCCCCATTATACCTGTCTCCAACAATGTAGCTCATCTCCCCATAACCCTCATGCGATAATATTTGTAAAGCACTTGGAACACAGTAGGTGCTCCAAAAATGCCTATTCTCTTCCCTCCCCCTAAGCCCCAGCAGATGCCCTCAAGCATGGGGGCAGAAGGGAAGACTCTCACCAGGCTCACTGCATGGCAACAGTAGTAGCAGCAGCAGCAGGAGACAGAGCAGAGGTCCTAGGGGAGGTGTAAGAGGCAGACCCCTAACCCTCAGCAGCAGCAAGGATAGCTTTGCCCCCCTAGGGCAGGAGAGACCACAAGGAAGATCCCCCAAAGTTCCAGAAATCACAACCGGTGTGGCTGCCCCCATTGTCCCTTCTCCAAGGTTCTCCTTAGTGCTAGGGACCATAGAGCCTTCAGGTATCCTCCCTGACTACAGAGCCCCCTGGTGTTTGGGGGGGGGGCTCACAGTTCCTTCTCAACAGAGCATCCTGGTGCTGTGGACTGCTGAGGACCAAAAGAGCATCTCTGAGAAGATGGAACATCATTTCAGAATCTCACCAGTGGAAAGTTGAAAAATCTTTTAAGCCAACAACATCTCATCCCAGGGAGTAATCTCCTCTAAACCATCCCTCCTGGGCAGTCTTCCCCCCTGGGCAAATCTCACTCACCTACAATGAGGACCATTCCCTGGGAAGCCTTATATGAGCTGACCCAGAACATGGTGCACAGTAACAGCAATATCCTGTTATCCTCTAACAACTGTCAAAGATGACTACTCTGATCAAGATAATGATCCAACATAATTCAGAAGGATTTATGATGAAAAATGCTGTCTACATCACCACAAGAACTGATGAGGGGGCAGCTGGGTGGTTCAGCGGATTGAGAGCCCTCTCTATAGGCGGGATGTCCTGGGTTCAGATTTGACCTCACACTTTCTAGCTGTGTGACCCTGGGAAAGTCACTTAAATCCTATTTCCTAGTCCTTACTACTCTTCTGCCTTCGAACTGATACAAAATATTGATTCTAAAATGGAAAGTAAGCATTAAAAACAAAAGGAACCAAAGAAATCTAAGTACAGATGGAAGTACAGTTTTTTCACTTGATTGTTCTTGCCTTATTTTCTTTTTGCAACATGGGTAATACGGAAATGCTTACAGAGTTCCAGGTATATAATTGATTTCACTTTTCTTGCCTTTTCAATGGATGGGGAAATGACAAGCAGAAGAGAATTTAGAACTCAAAAAAATATTTTAAATGAATGTTAAAAAATCTAATTAACTTTTAAAAAGGTCTTTCTTGCTTTGTGTCAGCTATTACTCAGTGCCTGCTATGTGCCAGGTGATATAAAGAAGGGTAGAAGGCAAAGTTTGGCTCCCAAGAAGCTTACAGTCTAAGGGGGGAGAAAACTTGCAAACAACTATGTACTCATATAAACAAGCACCTGTATAAGTACCTGTATATTCAAGAATAATTAGAAATAATCAGCAGAAGGAAGGCACCAGGATTAAGGGGGATCGAGAAATGTTTCCTGTAGAAAATGGGAGTTGTGATAGTAACTGTTCCTCTATGACTTCTCAGTATTCACAGAATGCCTGATCTCTCTTGCACACCTCTTCAAATACTTGAAGGCAGCTATCTAGGAACCGTTGGCTTTTCTCTTCTTCTCCAGGCTATAAAACCTCAGTTCTTTATTATTATTATTTTTTTAAACTCTTACCTTCCATCTTGAAATCAATAGTGTGAATTGGTTCCAAGGCAGAAGAGTGGTAAGGGCTAGGCAATGGGGGTTAAGTGACTTGCCCAGGTTCACACAGCTAGGAAGTGGTTGAGGCCAGATTTGAACCTGGCACCTCCCTTGTCTCTAGACCTGGCTCTCAATCCACTGAGCTACCCAGCTGCCCCCTCCTTACTTCTTTAAATGGATAATAGCATTGCATTTTTTCCAGATCTTACACTATTATGATCTCTGCTCTGTGGACATCCACCAGTATGTAAATGTCTCTCTTAAACTGGGGAGACCCAGTTCTGAGCCCAATTCTCTAGATGTGACCTGAGCAGAGGATAGTGTGACTGTCATTGTTTTCTGAAGATTATGTTTCTGAATGCAGTCCAACATCACTTTAAGTTTCTCAGTAAGGAGGACACACTATTAGTTTGTACCGAGTTTTTATTTGTCTACGATCCACTTCCCAATCCCTCCATACTCTTTTACGCCAACCTGAGTTTCCTGGATCCTACACCTGTGCACCCGATGTTTATTACTGCGAGTGCAACAAACTCACAAAATGAACACAACCTTAAAAGAGAAAAGCAAGATTTGGGGAAGCTACAAGTCTTCATTTTGAGGGAAAATAGCAAGGATAGTCAAGCCAGACAATGAGAGGCAGTTTTGGCATCGCCGATTAAATGTTAGTTTCAAAGTCAAGAAGGTTAAGTTTCATTCCCAAAGGGTGCTAAAAGACTGTCTGCCCTTTGATCCAGCCATAGCACTGCTGAGTTTGTACCGCAAAGAGATAATAAGGAAAAAGGCATGCACAAGAATATTCATAGCTGCACTCTTTGTGGTGGCCAAAAATTGGAAAATGAGGGGATGCCCTTCAATTGGAGAATGGCTGAACAAATTGTGGTATATGTTGGTGATGGAATGCTATTGTGCTCAAAGGAATTCTATGTAGACTGGAAGGACCTCCAGGAAGTGATGCAGAGCGAAAGGAGCAGAACCAAGAGAACATTGTACACAGAGACGGATACACTGTGGCACAATAAAATGTAATGGACTTCTTCATTAGTGGCAATGCAGAGATCCTGAACAACTTGGAGGAATCTATGAGAAAGAACACTATCCACATCCAGAGGAGAAACTGTGGGCGTAAAAACACAGAAGAAAAACAACTGCTTGAATACATAGGTTGAGGGAATATGGATGGGGATGTAGACTCTAAATGAACATCCTAGTGCAAACACCAACAACATGGAAATGGTTTCTGATCAAGGGACACATGTAATACACAGTAGAATTTTGCGCCGGTTATGGGAGGGATGGGGGAAGGGAGGGCGGGATAGAATATGATTTTTGTAACCAAGGAATAATGTTTGAAATTGACCAAATAAAAATAAAAAAAGGAAAAGAAAAAAAAAGATTCAGTTTCAAAACCTATCTATGACACTCATTGGCTGTGTGACCCCTGGGCAGATCCCTTAATTTCTCAGTGTCTCACACAACTCCCTAAAGCCGTAACTCATAGAGAAGGCATCAACTTGTACGCATAGAGGGAATTTCCTCACCTCGAGTTTCCTATGCCAATGAATCCTAGGTCCTAACCATCCCCCTATCCCAAGGAAAGAAAATCTACCCATTGACCATGTGCAAAACCGTACAACATGCCTCATTCTGCATCCAGAATCCATAACCTCTTGTTCTGGAGGTGTGCAAGCATGTTTCATCGTCCATTCTCTGAAATCCTAGGGAGTCATTGCATTGATCAGAGCTCCAAAGACTGTGATATTGTTTTTCTCTATAATGCTATTGTTACTACTATATAAATTGTTCCGGTTGAGCTCACTCAATACAGGTCCTTCTAGGTATCTCTGAAAGGATTCCTTTTGTAATTTCTCATGAAGGTATGATATTCCATTGCAATTATATGCCATACTTTGTTTGGCCATTCCCTAGTGGATGGACATTTCCTTTGTTTATAGCTCTTTGCTATCTCCCCCAATGAAAGCTGCTACAAAAAGTTTTCCTATAAATGGAAGGTTTTTGTTCCTTCTTTGATTTCTTTGGGCATTGTCGTGATTCTGCTAGGTCAGAGGTTCAGTTGAGTGACTGTGGGAGCCTACTTACAAATTGCTTTCCAGACCAGATGGAGCAATTCACAGTTTTCATCAACAGAACACTGTTTCTCTCTTCCCACAGTCCGATCATCAATTTTTCTTTATTTTGTCACTTTTGCTCATTTTATGGGTATGAGTTGGAGCCTCAGAGTTGTTTTACTTTGTGCTTCTTTTCTTATTACTGACATGAAACATTTTTTTCATATGATTGTTGAATTTTTTGCTTTATTTCTTTCCTGTTCATATCCTTTGATCATTTATCTACTAGGGAATAGCTATCATTCTTCTCTGTTTGATTCGGTTGCTCCTATAGTTTACTATAGTTTACATACTACATATGTCACAATGATTTCTCCTTTACTTATTTCTTTTCTCATTTTAAAAATGTGAATGATATGCTTATTTTTGGTTCCACACTCTCTCCTTCCCTCCACCCTTTGAGAAGACAAGAAATATATCTGCTATACATCTATAGTCATGCAAAATAAATTTAATTAGCCACATTTTTTAAAAAGAGAAAAATATACTTCAGTCTGCACTATGAGTCCATCCATCCTCCATCCAGAAATGGATGGCATTTTATATCATGCATGAGTTCTTTGATGTTATGGTAGATTATTATTGACCCAAATTACTAAATCTTCAACAGTTGATTTTCCTTATAATATTGCTGTTACCAGGGTAACTAGGTGGCTCAGTGGTCCACTGTACCACCTAGTCACTATCACTTCACTTTGCATCTGTTCATATATGCCTTCCTAGGTGTTTCTGTATCCATACTCTTCATCATTTCTTATACAAATATAATATTTCATCACATTTGCATACATGTACATCCTTTCCCCAAGTGGCGGACATTCCCTTAGTTTCCAATCCTTTGCCACAAAAGAGCCAGTATTAATATTTTTGTATATATGGATCTTTTTCCTTTTCCTTTAATCTCCTTGAGTTAAAGACCTAATAGTGGTATTGTTGAATCAAAGCATAAACATCATTTTATAGCCCTTTGGGCATAGTTTTATATTGTTCTCCAGAATAGTTGGACTAATTCATAGATCCTTCAATAGTATATTAGTATATCTTTTTTTCCACATCCCCTCCAGCATTTATCATTTTCCTTTTCTGTGTCCTTAATCTTATGTGTGTAAAGTGACACATCAGAGTTATTTTAATATGTATTTGTTATTATTAGTGATTTTGAGTATTTTCTAAAATTACATTTTGGTAGCTTTGATTCCATTCTCTGAAAACTTCTTGTTTATATCCTTTGACCATTTAAAATTAAACAATGCTGCTATTTTTTTATAAACCTGACTCAGTTGTTTATGTGATGGAGATGTTATTTTATCAGAGAAATTTGCTGCAATTTTCCCCCCATTTTCCTGCTTTTCTCCTAATTTTGTCTACACTGGATTTTTTGTGCAAAAACCCTTAATTTTATGAAATAAAAAATATCTATTTTACCTTTCTCTCTGTTTTGGTCATGATTTTCCTATCCATAGATCTTACAGGTAATTTCATGTTCCTTGAATTTACTAATGATATTGCTTTTTATGTCTAAACCATGTGCTCATTCTGGGTTTATGTTAGTGTGTAGGACAATATGTTGGTCTATGCCTAGTTTTCCTTTCTCATTTCAATTCATTAATTTTGTTTGTGCAAAACCTTTTAATTTTCTGTTATCAAATTGTCCATTTTATTTTCTGTGATCCTTTCTATTTTTTGTTTAGTCATGATTTCATCCCCTATCCATGGTTAGGAAAGGTATTTTCTTCCTTTCTCTTCTAATTTGTTTATGGACTTTTTTATCTAGGTCATGTACCAACGGGAGTTTATTGTGGACTGTAGTGTAAGTTACTCTTGCTTTTAATCTAAAGAATTCTCCCTAGCAATGGGGATGTGAGGGAGAAGGAAGAAAAAAGACACCCAGAGTACCAACATGAATGAAGCATAGAACAGATAGCTTTATTCCCACACAGAAGATGAAATTCTAAGCAATAAAGATCATAGGGTAATAGTGTGGAATCCAATAACTTATTATCACTAAGACAATTAGTTGAGAATCTAAAGTTTAGGGCTAATAGCCTGATCAATTCAAAATGGGCAAATGGGTTCTTTTTTTTTCTAATAACCTCTCTCTCTCTCTTTCTCTCTCTCTCTCTCTCTCTCTCTCTCTCTCTCTCTCTCTCTCTCTCTCTCTCTCTCTCTCTCTCTCTCTCTCTCCTCTCTCTCTCTCTCTCTCTCCATCTTCCCTACCTTCTGATTCTCTCTAAAAAACCAGTTCCTTTTCAAAATCTATTCTAAAGTGGATATAAAAGGAGGTAGCCCCATCCTAGGTACAAGTTTGCCCAGGAGTCCATGAATTCACAATTTGTGTGTATCTCCCCCTCTTCTCCACACTTATTCCATTCAACCAATAGCTCAGAGTTCTTATAGTTTGAGATGGGCAGGAAGAGAAGGATTGAGGATTAGTGATCATTCCTTGAGTAGATACATGGAGTTCCAGTTCAGCATCTAATCAAAGGACTTCATTATCACATAGTACAAATTCTTGAGTCATAATGGCTGAGAGGAAACAATCATAATAAGTGGATAAAGGAAATTCATCAGGCACTCTATGTATAGTTTTGAAATTCATTGTTCTTTCAGTGTCTGATAGAATTCATCTTAAATTCATCTGGTCTTGGCTATTTTTTTTAACCTCTTTGGGATTGCATCTATGGCTTACTTATTTCCCTTCTCCCAATATTAGTTTATTTAAATAGTCTCTCTTATTCTGATAATCTTGGTATTTTATATTTTTATAAGTATTCATCCATTTCATCTAAGTTATCAGTTTCATTAATTTGTCATTTGGTAAAATAGTTTCTAATAATTTCTTTTATTTCTTATTCATTTGTTATAAATTCTCCTTTTGCATTTTTTTTTGATGCTAACAGTTTGATTTTCCTCTTTCTTCATTTTTCATCAAACTAGCTACTGGCTTATCTCCTTTATTGTGGATTTTTAAAACCAGCTTCTAATTCCATTAAGCTTTATAAATTTTTTTCTTTGAGTTTCAGAATGTATTATTGTTTTAGTGTTTAGTAAGTTTTTTTAATTTGTTGGTTTTCTAGAGGTTTTTTTAGTTGCATGCCTAAATTATTGATCTGTTCTTTCTCTTTTTGTAAATGAAATGTCTAGAGATATAAAATTTCCCCTAAGAAAGTTGCTTTGAACACATTCTGAAAGTTTTAGTTTATTGTCTCTTTCATGAAATTTTCTCTTGTTCTTATTATTTTTTTTGACCAATTATCTAGGGTTAAATTATTTAGTTTGCAATTATTGAAACCCATTCTTCAAAGAACCTTTATTGAATATAATTTTTATTGTGTCATGGTTGGTAAAATATGGTTAAAAAAAGTAAAATATGTTGGTAAAATTGTATCTTGATTGGTAAAAAAGAAGGGTAAAATATGTGTGTAACATGGATCCTTTTCTGCATTTTTCTGGTGAGGTTTTTATGTCCTGGTATGTGGTCAATTTTTGTTACAGTTCCATGTACAAATTAGAAGTATGTATTGCCCTTTCTTTTCTTATTCTGTAATTTCTAGAGATATAGCATATCTAACCTTTCTAAGATTCTAATCAGGTCCTTAACTTCTTTCTTTACCTTTTTGTTAGATTTGTTTGAGAGAAATACATTGAGATCCACAACTATTACAATTTTATTATCTTTTTCTCCCTATAAATTGACTTTTCCTAAACATATTTAAAAATTGTCATTCAAAGCATATATTAACCATTTATATTAGTTTACTATCTATAGTGCTTTTTATCATAATGTAATTGAATCTGTTTTAATCAAGCTTATTTTTCCTTTTGATTTGTCCAAGATAATAATTGCTAAATCTGTTTTTTTTTAGTTCACCTGAAACAGTGGATTTGTTCTACTCCCTTATTTTAACTTAGTGTGATATTTTTGTTATTTCCAATAAACAATACATTGATTATAGGATTCTGCTTTCTAAATTTATTCTGCTACCCTCATTTGTTTTATGGGTGAGTTTATTCCATTCACATAATGATATTTAATTATCTAGTTCCTTCCATAGTATTCTCTTATAATTTTTCATCTCTTTGCACTCCTTATCTTCCTCTTTACAAAAAAAAGAATGTAGTAAGAAAAAGTTGTCCTCAAAATTCATGATCTAATATAATCTGCTTCTATTCTCCTATTCTCTTCCACTAACCCATTTGCAGGTTTTTTTTATCCATTCTTTCTTCATTTTTATTCACTACTTTATGATTCATCTAGGATCAATAGCATGTATTGATTGGTTCTAAGGTAGAAGAGTAATGGGGGTTAAATGACTTGCCCAGAGTTACACAGCTAGGAAGTGTCTGAGGTCATATTTGAACCCAGACCCTCCCATCTCTAGGCCTGACTCTCAACTTCCTAGCTGCCCCCACATTTGTAATTTATTAATATTTGTAATTTATGAAAAGTTCTCCCCTGAATTTGTCCCCAATCCCTAACACCTTGTTCCTCAGTCTCCTCATCTGTAAAATGAGAGAAATGGAATAAAAATACTCCAAGAACCTTTCAGATTCTCATTCTATGATCCTATGAGACAATGACCTTCGGAAAGTCACTTTTTCTTTCTGAGCCTTAGTTTCCCTATCTGTAAAATAGGCATAGCTATATTGATACTATAGCCCTGAAAGAGTCATTGTGAAGAAAGCACCCTGCAAAATTCCAGAGCATTAGAAGTACTCTAACCCCAGACTATGACTTTTTACCTTGGAAAGGAGGTCTTTCTAGTCTGTGTGGTCACTCAGAGAGTTTACCTGAGCCAGCACTGGACTCCTAACTCTCCTTTTTATATCCCTCCCCCTGCCCATTGTAAACCTCCCAGTGAGGTCAGCCTTCAGTGGCAGACTAGATTTCGGGGAAAGACCAGTTAATTATTATTATTAAAAACAGGAGGTCTTGGCTCTATTCTTTTCCAGTAGAAATTATGGCATCTGTTCCAAAAAAGAAAAAAAGAATAACAATGGGTTTTGGCTTTGACTAGGTCAAGCTGGTAGGGATCCAGAAAGAAGGCTAGGGAGAATAGTTACAATTATTATTAAAGTGTCCATATCATAGGTCATGGGTCAAGCTGTTTAGATGTAGAAAACTGTAAGGGAATAGGAATAGGGAATTCAATGTCCAAAAAAGGATCAAATATAATAATCAACTCTCTTCCCTCCCCAGCAATCTGAGTAGGCTCCATGGAGGAGGAGGAAAAGGATGGGGCTATGTCCCAGCTGTTTTCCCTCCTTAGACTTCAAAGTCGTTTCTCATCCCTCATATAATTTCATTGGTCCTTGTAAACTTCTCTGCCAAAAAGTGATGATCTTCCCCCTCTAGGGGTGGAAGCTAGGGAAGAAATGAGGCCAAGCTAACTCTGCAAGATCAGACATCAAAAGGATGGTGAAGTTAAGTGAGTTACCCATGCCACTTCCCATACACCCACCCCAGCCTTGGTTCTCCAGCCACCCTAAGACACTAGCCATGTCCCTATCCTAATATTAAATCCCATGATTAAAGGTAAATGATTGGGGGGGGGGCAGTGATGGGTTGGACTAGGGCAAGTACATGGAAAATCTCATTAAAATTACTTCCAGCAGAGTCTTCCTCACCAGATGATTAGCTATGAGTAGATGAATTGTTTCCATCAAAGTCCATAATAATTCTTCATGGTTCTCCATTGATTCAAGGGTGAGGATAGTAAATATAGTGGCAAAATCACATCTAAAAAGTTACTGAAGAAGAAAGCATCTCAGGGTTGTAAAACAAAGCTCTCCAGTCAGCATGTGTGTGGAGGAAGGAGGACAAGTATCCTCTTTCCAGGAGCCAGAGCTGCTGAAAGATTACTCTTCCAGTTCTAGAAATCCAGGGAAGTTAGAAAGGAAACAGAGAGGAGAAGAGAGGAGAAGAGGAGAGAGAAAAAGGAACTAAAATGTTTGGGACAAGCATTATATCTCCTTTCTTGCCATCCTTCTTTCACATATGTAAATACCACTTCTCCCATTTTAATATAAATTACTCACTTTTGATTCCCAGTTCAAAATTCACCTTCTTACCACTTTACACCCTTCAGATTGGCCAACATGGCAGAAACAAAATGACAAATTCTGGACATGTGAAAAAATTGGGACACTAATGCACTGCTAGAGGAGTTGTGAACTGGTTTAACCATTCTGGAGAACAATTTTGGAGCTGCACAAAAAGAGCAAAAAAAAACTGTGCATTCCCAGCTCTTTTTGTGGTAGCGAGTACTGGAAATTGAGGGAATGTCCATCAATGGGGGAATGACGGAACAAATTGTGGTATATGTTGATGATGGGATATTATTGTGCTATAAGAAATGACAAGCAAGATGGCGCCAGAAAAAGCTGGAAAGATCTACATAACTGATGCAGAGTAAAATAAGCAAAACCAGGAGAACATTGTACATGGTGACAGCAATATTTACGATGATCAACTGTGAAAACTTGGCTACTCTTAGCAATGCAATGATCTAAGACAATTCTGAAGGACTTATAATGGGAAATGCTACCCACAAACTGATGGAGTCAGATGCAGATCAATGCATACAATCTTTCACATCAGTTTATTTAGTTTTATTTTGGGGTTTGGGCTTTATATGAGTGTGTTCTTATAGCAATGATCAAAATGGAAATGTGTTTTGCATGATAATACATGTATGGCCCATAAAAAGCAAACTGTGCATACCCTTTGACCCAACAATACCTCGCTATATCTGTAGTCCAAAGAGATCAAAGAAAAAGGGTAAGGATCTATATGTACAAAAATATTTATAGCAGCTCTTTTTGTTGTGGCAAGGTAATATCCATCAACTGAGGAATAGCCAAACAAGTTGTGATATGTGAATATGATTAAAAATACTACTGTGTTATAAGAAATAATGAGAGACGGTTTCAAAAAAATCTGGGAAGACTTATATGAACTGAAGGAGAGTGAAGTGAGCAGAACCAGGAGAATATTGTACATAGTAACAGCAATATTTTGTGATGATCCACTCTGAAAGATTTAGCTACTCTGATCAATACAATGATCAATGACAACCTGAAAGATCTAGTTGAAAAATGCTCTCTACCTCCAGACAGAGAGCTGATGTACCCAAGAGTGCAGAATGAAGCATATTGTTTTCATGTTGGGGTTTTCCCCCCACAACATGACTAATTTGGAAATGTGTTTTTCATAGTTTCATATGTATAATGGGTACTATATTTTGTGCCTTCTCAATGGATGAGGGAGGGATTGGAGAGGAGAAAATTTAGAAATGAAAATTTAAAAATTTGGTTAAAAAAAGAACACCTCCTCAAGGAAGTCTTTCTTGATTAATTCCATCTTTTTCTTGCTTGTTCTTCCCCTCAGTGTTCCTGGATTCAGTGTTCATCCAATTGTATGTTGTTTGTAAATGTCCTTTGGTCTGTATCTTTGAGGTGCTCTTCTACCTTTTTACAACAAACTCCTTTAGGGTAGAGTATCTTCCTTGCTCAGGTGGGAGCTCCAGAAGAATGGAGTCAAGTCTCCCTATTTCAATCATTCCCTGAGTCAGTCAGTCAGCTAGTTAGTCCTATGGGATAGGCTGACCCTGGAGAATGTCCTGCGGTTGTTCTCTTCTCCCTGGGCGAGAGGGAAGGCCAGGTCCATCTGGAAAGAGTTACTCGACTTTGGGGGAATAGCAGGCAAGCCAGTTGGGCAGGCAGTGGGTGGTGAGCTCATCCTGGTGTGACTCCTCTGTGGTTTCCACCATGGGCTGTGAAAGGAACAGAAAGGCTCATGACCCCAGCCCTAGAAGAAGTGAAGCAGAAAGTAAACTTTTCCTCTGTGTGTGTGAAAGGGAGGGGGGAGGAGAGAGAGAGAGAGAGAGAGAGAGAGAGAGAGAGAGAGAGAGAGAGAGAGAGGGAGGGAGGGAGGGAGGGAGGGAGGGAGGGAAGGAGGAAGGGGAGGAGAGGGAAGGAGAGAAAGGGAGAGAGGAAGAGGGGGAGAGAGAACAGAAGAGAGGGGAAGAGAGACAGAGAGAGAAGGGGAGGGAGGGGGAGAAAAGAAGAGAGGGAGAGAGAGAGAAGAGAGGGATAGTGAAGGAGAGAGAGAGAGGGAGGGAGGGAGAGAAAGGGAGAGAGGAAGAGGGGGAGAGAGAACGGAAGAGAGGGAGAGAGAGAGACAGATAAAGGGAGAGAATAAGAGAGAGAAGGGGAGGGAGGGAGAGAAAGGAAGAGAGGAAGAGAGAGAGAAGGGAGGGATAGTGAAGGAGAGAGAGAGAGAAGGGAGGGATAATGAAGGAGAAAGAGAGGGGGAGGGAGAGAAAGGAAGAGAAGGAGTGAGAGAAGGGAGGAAGGGACAGTGAGGGAGAGAGAAAGAGAGGGAGAGGGGAAGAGGGGGAGAGAGAAGAAGGGAGGGGGGGAGAGAGACAAAGAGAGAGAGGGAGGGAGAGAGAAAGAGGGGAGGTAGGGATAGTGAAGGAGAGAGAGGGGGGAGGGAGAGAAAGGAAGAGAAGGAGAGAGAAAAGGGAGGGAGGGATAATGAGGGAGAGAGAAAGAGAGAGAGAGGGAGAGATAAAGAGAGAGAAGGAGGGAGGGAGGGAGGAAGAGAAAGGAAGAGAGAAAAGGGAGGGAAGGATAGTGAGGGAAAGAGAAAGAGAGAGGGAGAGAGAGGGGGAGGGAGGGAGAGAAAGGAAGAGAAGGAGAGAGAGAAGGGAGGGAGGGATAGTGAGGGAGAGAGAAAGAGAGAGAGAGGGAGAGGGGAAGAGGGAGAGAGAAGAAGGGAGGGAGGGAGAGAGACAAAAAGAGAGAGGGAGGGAGAGAGAGGGGGGAGGGGGTAAGAGAGGAGGAAGAGGAAGAGGGGGAGAGGGTAAGAAAGGAGGGAGAGGGAGGGAGAGGGGAGAATACAGCTGTATGTGGGACAAAGAGTTTGTGAAATATGTGGGTGCCTGTGAGGGTGTGTGTGAGACTGGAAGTATATTCCAGGGATTGTATGGGAGAATGGGGGGGGTACCTTTATGTTCGAGCATTGAGGGTGTGCAAGAGGGCACATATGTGTGCACGTGTGTAAGTGTGAGGAGCATAAATCTGTGTGTGTGATGGGGCAGGGTGGGTAGGTGTGTGTGAGAATTGGCATGCTGGAACCTCGTGTGTGAGGGTGATTCCGAGGTTGTTGTCTCGGGCCGATGTGGCCTTGGTTAAGATGCGCTTTTTGTCCAGGTGCCTGTGGCCAATGACTGAGTGGTGCTTTGTGCACAGGAAGGTAAGGTCACCCCCAGACCCAACCGTCCTTTGTCTTTCCTCCCATTGGCTTCAGAGGTCTGGAGCTAGTAGGGACCTCCCAGGCCAGCTGATTCAAACCGCACCCTCTTTGCTGCTGTCTTTTCAGTGGTCCCCGACTCTTTGTGGCCCCATCTGGGACTCTCTTGGCAGAGCTGCTGAAGGAATCTGCTATTTTCTTCCCCAACTCACTTTACCGACAGAGAAACTGAGGCCAGCAGGGAGAAGTGGCTCTCCCGGGGATCTGAAGGCAGATCTTCCTGATGCCAGGTCCTGGCACTCTATCCACTGTGCCCAGCTGCCCAAGAGCTGGTAGCGAGCTCCCAGGCCGCCCAGTTCAAAGTCCCCATACAGGAGGAAACCGAGGCCCAGAGCAGCCACCTCACTTAGCCAAGATCCCATAGCAGGAGAGGCAGGATTTGCTCTCAACAAGTCCGTCTTCCTTCCATTCTATCCTGCTCTGTCCCCCTTTAATAACTAACAGCGGCTCACACACAGGTCATGCCAGAAGGACCGGGGTATCAGCAAGAGACAAAAGCCTTTACCAAAGGCTAGAGGAGTCGGGAATCCGGGACGGGGTGGCCTGGGGAGGCCGAGGTGCTGCTGGGACTGGGGACCTGAAGGCAGCCACCGCGTGTGGCCCCAGGAGGAAGGGCCTGGGAGAGCGGGAGAGACCTTTTCCTGAGAACTCCCTGTCTGTCTGGGAGTTAATTGGGGGGTAGAAAAGAGTCAAGTCCAGGAGGCAGGAGAGACTGACCAGAAAAGCAAACATCAGGAGCAGTTGGGAACATATTTCAATTGAAAACAGAGACTGGGGCAGGGTGGAGGGTGTGAGGCGCAGATAGAGAGGGGCCCCGAGACGGGGCGGGAAGCTGGGCCTGGGAGCCCCAACGGGGGCTGGTCGGGCTTCCTATTTCCTAGACGACTGGGGGGGACCCTGTCAGTCATAATGAATAGAACTGGAGCTGGTTAAGCGAGACATAAAAGGGTCCCGTTGAAGACTCGGGCCTTGAAAATGGCTTCTTTAGAGAACACAGATCTTCAGAACACGAGACATGGAATTCTAAGGCAAAGAGGCCTCTTAGGGCTCCCCTTAAAGATGGGGAAACTGAGGCAACAAGCGAGGAAGTGAATTGCCAATAGCACACAGTAAGGTGTCAATGGTGGCAAAAATATGACCTCTCTTCTCCTCTCTCTCTCTCTCTCTCTCTCCCTCCCTCCTTCCCTCTCTCTCTCTCTCTCTCTCTCTCTCTCCCTCCCTCCTTCCCTCTCTCTCTCTCTCTCTCTCTCTCTTCTCTCTCTCCTCTCTCTTCTCTTCTCTCTCTTCTCTCTCTGTCTCTCTGTCTATCTGCCTGTCTGCCTGTCTGTCTCTGTCTCTGTCTCTCTCTTCTCTCTGTCTTTCTGTCTCTCTCTGTGTCTCTCTCCTCTCTCTTCTCTCTCTCTCTTCTCTCTCTGTCTCTGTCTGTCCCTCTGTCTCTTTGTCTCTCTGCCTCTGTCTGTCTGTCTGTCTCTCTCTCATATAAATGCCTCCCCTCTCCTATATCAGTTTATTTTAATCACCTTCAAATCCTGATTTAACACTCACTTCTTCCAGGAAGCATTCCCTGATGAATTCCCTCCTCCTCTTGCTCACTCTTCCCTCAGTGTTCCTTGCCCACTCCTCTCTTATGGCCTATGAATCGCCGTTGGTCTGTATATTGGGGGATATTATCCAATTATCTCCTCGACCTCCACCAGAGAGTCCACCGGGGCAAAGTGTCTCCCCCAGCTCCAGGGGACCCTCTAAGAGTGGGGATGAGGCTCCCTACTTTAGTAATTTCAGAGTCAGTCAGTTTGTTGGTTCTGGGAGATAAACTGACCGCATGCCTGGTATCCCAGGGTCCTGAATTCTTAAGTCCAGACCTCTACATCCAGGCCTCTTTCCACTATAACAACATTCTGAACACCAGTGAGAAAGGAAAGGCCTGAGATTCAGGACTCTAGGCCTACTGGAACTCATTTATTTCTTTTAAAACCCTCACCTTCCATCTAAAATCAGTATTGTGGATCGGCTCCAAGGCAGAAGAGCGGTGAGGGCTAGGCAATGGGAGTTAAGTGACTTGTCCAGGGTCACACAGCGAAGGAAGTGTCCACCCTGCTGACCAGTCTCAGAGTCTGAGGAGAGCATTCAAAGACGTGGGGGCAGAGCAGTGCCCATCTTCCTTCTCCATTCCCAGCTCCCTTATTCTCCCCAAACCCTTTCGAATTAAATGTAGAAATCCATGGGCCACTGGTATCACCTGTAATCAAACTATTTACCCTCTTAGAAAGGGTGAGGGAAGGGAGAAAGGGAGAAAATCTGAATTCTACAATGTCAGAAAATGATTGTCAAAAATTGTTTCTATGTGTAACTAAAACAAATAAATAAGTATTTTAAAGGAAAAGAAAAAATAAAAAACATAGCAAAAATTTACATGGCTATATTTTATATTTTGAAAATGTTTTAATAAAAATCTTTTTCTCAAAAAAAAAGAAAGGAAAATCCATGGGCTAGTTGTGTCTGCAATGCTCTGGAGAAAAGGAACTTTCATCTATTATACTATATAACTGGGGCTTTCCCTGGAAGACCAGATCATAGAGCTTAATATCCCTGATCTTTTTTTTAAAGCTATTTTATTTATCTATTTTGTTTTATTTATTTATTTATTATAGCATGTAATAACAAAATGGTCTAGATATCTTTTTTAAGGTATTTTATTTTACCAATGACTTGCCCAGGGTCACACAGCTAATGTCTGAGGTCAGATACAAACCCATTGGACCTAATTCTGTCATTATCCTTCCATCCCAAAGGCTCCCCTCTTCTGAATTTCCCCGTTAGTGTGGCAGGCAGGATCATCCTTCCATTAATGCATCCTTCTGTCCTGTTTAGGACCTTGGCATTATCCTACACTCCTCAATCTCACCCCACATATCCAATTTGTTGCTAATGCTTGTTTATACTTTTATAATAGAGCAACTGGGTGGGGCAGTGGATAGAGTGTTGGGAAGACCAGAGTTCAAATCTGACCTCAGACACTAGCCCTTGAACAATTTTGTTAACTTCTTTGGGCTTGTTTCCTCAGCTTCAAAATGAGAGGGTCAAACTCAGAGACCTCCAAGATCCCCTCCTGCCTTAAGTCTAGCATTCTATAAGCTGTAGAGTAACTGCTTTGTTTTTCTCAGTTATGAGCAAACTTTCTAAAAACTGTCCTAAGGGGGAGCAGATGCCCCAGTCACCCAGGTCCCAAGCAGAGGCTAGAGGAGGACTGTGTTGGGGGAGAAGGGATTGCTGCCCCATCCAGCTCAGAGATTCTGGGGTTCAGGGGTTCTAGGGAGCAGGAGTGACCACGGGCACTGTTGAGCTGTTGGGGTGAACAGGCCATCGAGGTTACAACTCTATCCATTCACATCCTCTCCCAGACGTCCCCCAGAACTCCCAGCAGGCTCTACAGGCAGTGTTCTCCCGTGTCTCTGGGAGACTGTCCCGAGTTCTCTTCTTAAATGTTAATGGATGATGGCTGACCTAAGTAAGAGGGCACCAGCCCCCCAACCTGGGAATCACAGCTGGAGTCTCTCAGTGGTGGAGATTGGCTGAGACAGCTGGATTTCTGGGTGTCATTTGAACAATTCAGCGGAATATTTATCATTAGCTTCAAGGAAGCTGGGTGGCTCAGAGGATAGAGAACCAGACCTCAAGATGGGAGATCCTGGGTTCAAATTTGACCTCAGACACTTCCCAGCTGTGTGACCCTGGGCAAGTCACTTACCCCCATTACTTAGCCCTTACCATTCTTCTGCCTTGGAACCAATACACAGTATTAATTCTGAGGTGGAAGGTAACAGTTAAAAAAAAAAAGAATGGAAAGGAGACACATCCTAGCTATGAGACCCTGGGCAAGTCACTTAAACCCAATTGCCTAACTCTTAGCACTTTTCTGCCTTGGAACCAATACACAGTTTCGATTCTAAGACACAGGTAAGGTTTTTTAAAAATCCATCAGCCTGGCATAGACGACTGGTTAGATAGATGAGTTTAAATCCTGCCTCTGGTGCTTCCTACCTATGTTACCTTGGGAGAGTCACTCACTTTATTTCTTTGCATTTCAGGTAATGTCTTATGATTTATGCTAACCAGATTGCTCTCTGCATTGGTGAAGGGAGTTCCCATACCAGAAGTTTCCTATTCTAACACAAGATCCTTTGAGTATCTACTGTATTTATAACACTCTGCCCAGAGCTGGGGAAAATACTAGTTTAGATAGACCTCAGCTCCTTCCCTCATGAAACCCATAGCTCAGGCGATGAATTGTCAATAAATCAGTAAGCATTAATTAAGCACCTGTTGTGTGTGTGAGTCCCTTGACGTCAAGGACTATTTTTGCCTTTCTATATCTAGTGTCTACGTATAGAAATTTATCACAGTGAAATACCCAGTTAATGCCTTATAAATATATTTTGTTTAGTATTACAGTGCCTGGAACATAACAGATGCTTTATAAATGTTTTTTTATATATTTTTTATATATTTATAATATTTATATATATAAATATTTATATATATAAATATTATAAATATATAAAAATAAATATAAAATAGATGCTTAATATATGTATATTGTCTCACACAGTAAGTGCTTAATATATGAATATTTTCTGCACAGTGATTGGAACACAGTAGATGCTTAATAAATGCATGTTTTTCATCATAATACCTGGGAATTAGTAGATGCCTAATAAATACATGTCACCTAGCTAGGTGAAAGACACTGGGGATACAAAATCACTGAATGAAACAATCTTTACTCTCAATTCTATTTACATTCTTTTAGAAACAACGTATTGGTATATGATTCTATAAAGATACGTGAAAAATAAACACAAAATCATTCAATACAAGGCAGTTTGAGGGGCTTGGGAGAGGCTTTGTGTAGAGGTGGTGTTGGAGGGATTCTATGAGGCAGAGCTGTGGAGGGAGAGAATTCCAGACATGAGGCATGAGCCAGTGCAAAGGCAACAATGGGAGATGGAGCATCATGTGAGAGGGATTGTGGGAAGGCCAGTTAGATTGGATTCTAGAGTGAAAGGAGAGATGTGTGTGTATTGGGGGGGATTTGAAGGGGGAGGGAAAAGGTATACTGATGTTTACTGTGAAATACCAAGTTTTTCCACCCCTTTTGTAAGATCTAACAGTATAAACCGGCTTCTTGGGAAGAGGACTGGGTATTGACAAAGACTTGCTGATGAATGTGGGGCCACGGAAGTGGTGAGGACGAAGAGCACTTTATGGATGGAGGGTTATTGTTTTAGACTTTGAAGGAGGCAGACACCATCTCCCATATTGATGAAGTTGGATTGATAAAGGAGACCACAGCCTCCGACAGACAAAGGAGAGTACGTGTCAGAAAAAGTTTACTGAGAAGAAAGATGGATTTCTAACTCAACTTCATTTCTCTACTTTGTAAGAAGGTTGGACCTACAAGAAGGATCTCAAAGATTCATTCCAACTCTAAGACCCTTTCCTATGTTCATTTCTACAGGGTTTTAAGGTTTGCAAAGCACTTTTCTCAAAACAGATTAATGGGGAGAGAATACAAAAGTTATCTCCATTTCGCTCATTTTAGATGAGCAAACTGTGGGCCAGAAAGATGAAATAATTAGTCATGCCCATTCAGCCAATAAGGATTGGCATTTAATCATCATTTCCTGATTTAAGTTCCAGAGTTCTCTCTACCATGGCACATTGACCCTTCAAGGTAGGTTGGCAACCAGACAAAACAAACAAAAAGGTCTAGTAAAAGATGTCTATTAAACGGTCCCAGGGAGAGCATCTGTTAATTGTATTTTCCTCATGAATTAGGAATCAGGAACTCCCAGGATTAAGGTTTAAATAGTCATAGATGCTGAGGCTACAAGGGAGAAAAAAGGAGATAAAATGGGGAGCAATATGTGGTTCTAAAAGAAGAAGATCTTTTATGAGATCCTAAACTTATTCAAGGTCAGAGGCCACTAGTGATAAAATGACCTAGATGCTAGTCTGGCAGCTAGGTGACACAGTGGCAAGAGCACTGGACCTGGAATCAGGAAGACTTGAATTCAAATCTGGCCTCAGACACTTCCTAACTGCATAATCCTGGGCAAGCCACTTAACTCTGTTTGCCTCAGTTTCCTCATCTGTAAAAATGAGCTGGAGAAGGAAATGGCAAACCATTCCAGTATCCCTGCCAAGAAAACCCCAAATGGGGTCACATAGAATTGGCCACAACCAAAAAAGACAGAAAAACAAAGAAGATGCTAGTGGAGGGCACTGCGGTAAAGAAGCCAATTTACCAATAACAATCCTCATCATCCACAAGCTCAGGACCATTCCTTGAATGCCTTCAACTAGCAAAATTTGCTCTAAGGAAACCAACTAGGACAGAGTGTAGGACTAGAGAAAATTACCAGGGCTAGAACATTAAGATATCTGAGGGGGTCTTTCTTTGTAGAATTATGAGTATGTGACAGAGGGGAAGAGTCACAGGATTCGGATCAGTCTAAGACCAAGAGGACTTAGTTAAGGTATGGTATAGGGGTGGAAAGAAGAGGAACAAAATTGTAACTAGGGCAGGACAAACAGGCCTTTGTCTTTGTCTGAAATTTAGAGGGCAAGGGTCAGAACTTTTCCTTGTCCAAGGAGAAACTATAGGCCTAGTTATCAAGTATAATTAGCTAAAATAGGAAGCTGCCACTTGGGTTTCCTCTAACCACCACTCCTGTCTTGTCCCCCTAACCTCAGATGAGATCTTTCTCATCTTGTCTTGCTCTGTTCCCTTCCCAATAGTAGTCTCAGTATCCTGAGGTTCCCCATCCCCTACCGAATGTCCCTGTCCTAAGGTATCTATCCTTATAGGACAAACCTCATGTCCCCAAATCTCAGGTCTCTCCACCCTCAATTGCATTTTCTATGCTCTCTCTCTCTCTCTCTCTCTCTCTCTCTCTCTCTCTCTCTCTCTCTCTCTCTCTCTCTCAATGAATGTGAGAGATAGACAGGCAAGTATATAGACAGGCAGAGAAAGAGAGACAGACAGACAGACAGACAGACAGAAAGAGAGAGGGAAAGAGAGAGATGGAGGGAGGGAGACAGACAGACAGCGAGTGAGATAGAGACAGAGAGAGGCTGAGAGACAGACAGAGAAAAAGAGAGGGAGGGAGGAAGAGACAGACAAAGGCAAAGAGAGACAGAAAGAAACAGTGGCAGAGAGACAGAGAGGGAGAGGAGAGACAAAGACAGAGAGGGAAAGGAGAGACAAAGAAGACTATTAGAGAGAGAAAATAGAGAGAAAGGAGAGACAGAGAAAGAGAAAAGACGCACAGAGAGAAGAGACAGAGATAGAAAGAAAGAGAAGAGACTCCTCTACTCAATCTAATCCAGTGACTTCCTATCACTTCTTATTTGTCCTTCATTTTTAAAGAGGAATTATGATATTGCAGGATGATGTCCTGACTTGTGCATGAACTGAATTTCAATGAGGCAGAGTTGCAGAAAGTTGTCATCTTCACTCTCTCAGTCATCAGAGTCTAGAATCAAGACAAAAGTCAGAATGACTGATGCCAACCTGGGATGTGGTGGATAGTCTTGGAGTCTCCCATGTCTGACCAAGCTCTAAGCTCTTTACAAGGTCTGCTTCAGGCTCCTTCATGTCCACTGGAACAAATTGTTCTCATCCAACCATTCACCCAGGAAAGTCTTCCCATGGGAGTAGATGCCCCCCCCCCCCGCTAAGTCCCTGTCCCTTACTCTCCACCTGGTTTAGCCCATCTGTCATGATGGTTTTATGAGGACATGGCCACTATGCATGCTCCAGCTTCTTGGAGCCACAGGTGAGACTAGGTGACATATAGACACCAAAGGTGGAGGAGCAATCCTGAAAAGGATTTGACAAGTCCTTACACCAGAGGTGCAAGTCCTCCCTGATCATACCATACATCCTCCAAAATGCTACCCTTTTCCTAATAGAGAAGGGATGTTATATGTAATATATAGAATGAGCCACATATTTAAAAAACCCTTACCTGCCTTAGAATCAATATTGTATATCGGTTCCACGCTAGAAGAGCACTGAGGGCTGGGAAGTGGAGAGTAAGTGACTTGCCCAGGGCCACACAGCTAGGAAGTGTCTGAAGCCAGATTTGAACCTATCATAATGTCATGATATTTATAGTTTATTTATATATATGATAAATATATCATATTTATAATTTAAAAACAAACATGTATAATTGTAATAGATAATTGTATTAATAAACCAAAAACTAATTATTTAACTTACCTGCTTAGTGACTTCTTTGTTCATCTGTCAGTCAGTTTCTTTCATTGGTCTTGATATTATTTAATTTGTGTGGGGTGCCGTGAACTAAGATAAGTGAGGGGGAGGGGGAATTCTTTAACTAACCTGCCTTTTAGTGACTTTTTTGTTGCTGAATTTCATTGGCTAAATCTTCAATTGAAGATTGGTATTTTGTGCACTTCAAGCCCAAGCAAGTGCTATTAACTTCATCTGTCAATCTGTTTCTTTTGTTGATTTTGATTAACGCTGAGAATAAGGTCTCACAAAAGTACACAGAGGGAAAATTTATAAGTAAAGCCATTGCTATATTTTTCAGGGTGCTAAAAGTGTCTGGTAATCGGTTCCAGGTATTCCAAATTTCCTGTTCATAGTGGCACTCCTCTTGATTCTCCAAGTGACACCTTTCCAGATTCTCAAGCTTTGACCTCAAGTTGACAAACACCTGAGCCCAAATGCTGTCTTGAAATTCTATAAGTTGCACCTCCAAATCATCAATTTGTAGCCATTTGATCCCAAACTACTGTAGACTACTACATCAGGATAGTTAATTATCTTCATGGTCTGTTCTAGGCTTCAAAATTGATTAAATCTATCAGTGAACAGGTCAAGTAACCAGTCTAAAACATGCTGGTTCTTTATATGCAAGGGTTCCATTTCATTTTGTACAGCTGCACTGGCCTTCCCAAAATACTTTGTTACTTGAGGAAAATACTTATAAGTTTTAGTTTCTACATTTCACTTGAAAATTTTAAGTTTACTTTCAAAAGCTTTTATGTATTCAAACATAATGTCAATACTTTTGCCAAAACCTTGTAACTTTAAGTTCAGTTCATTAATATGAACAGAGAGATTTGTAAAAACCATCAGGGTGTTGACCTACTTATCATCATTGAGCTGAGGAAAGTTTCCCAGATCCTTATCCTCAAGAAATACCTTAATTTCTTCAAAGCACTCCACAAAGCGCTCAAGAACTTTGCCTCGGCTCAGTCATCTTACATTATTGTACATCAACAGTCCACTGTAGGTGGAATCAACTTCCAGTAAAAATACAGAAAATTATTGCTTGTGAAGGAGGCGAAAATTAACTATTTTTGTAACAACTGACATTAAGTTGTTTAAGTCAGTGAATCCTGCCTTGGCACATAAAGTCTCCTGATGGACAATACAATGAAAAGGCACAATTGGATGTCCAATAGCTTCCATAAACAATTTGACAAATCCAACTTTTTTCCCCACCAAGGTTGGTACCCCACCTGTTGTCAGTGACACAATTTTAGAGATATCAACATTTAGGTCACGGAATGTTTGTATAACAACTTTATATATTTCGCTTCCTTATGTACTTGCTGACACTGATACTAACTTTATCAACTCTTCTCTCATTGTGAGATCATCAGAATATCGACCAATAATGGCCAACTGAGCATATGATGTGACATCAGTGGTTTCATCAAGAGAGATAGAAAAACATTTATTTATTTATTTTTAAACCCTTACCTTCTGTCTTGGAATCAATACTGTGTATTGGTTCCAAGGCAGAAGAGTGGTAAGGGCTAGGCAATGGGGGTTAGAGATTTGCCCAGGGTCACACTGCTGAGACGTGTCTGAGGCCAGATTTTGAACCTAGGACCTCTCATCTCTAGGCCTGGCTCTCAATCCACTGAGCTACCCAGATGCCCCCCGAAAAATATTTACAATTACTTATAGCTCTCTTTAATTGATGTTATACATTTGTGTTCAGTCTCATTATTCGGTCTTTTATGATATTTCTACTGAGTGGTAACACATATTCTCTTAATAATTGCATCTTTATTCTGCATATCATGAAATAGAACTGGTGCACATCTTAGGAGAGTTTCTTTAATAAATTCTCTCTCACTGAGTGCTTTTCCATGCTGGGCTATGGAGTGAGCAATGTTCAAACTTGCAGATGTTAAATTTGTAGAGCCTTTTACAAATTTAAGGATGGAATTAGATTGGCTCTTATAAAGGTGCAACTGCCTGGAAATGTATTCCTTCCTTTCATCCTCACTTTTTTACAAGAGCTGGGAATTATTCATTTCAAAATGTCTATTTATATTCCACATTCTGCTTACTACCGTTTCAGTACATAGAACACAAAATGATCTGCCATTTTTTTCTATAATGCCATACATCTTGGTCCATTTCTCTTGAAAGGGTCAGCTACTTCTACTGCCACTTCCTTTACTTAACCTTAGTTTTTTTTGTTTTTTTTTTGGGGGGGGGGTTCTCCATCAGGGCGGCAATGACGGAAGATAGAATAATAGATAGTCTGTTAGCCCTTCAGGCAATTAGGGGTTAACTAGCCTAACTGACCACAAGATGGTCCATGTAGCTGTCTTTTAGGAAAGTATGGGGTTAATAATCAG